>NC_090021.1:258816945-259119088 GCF_037176765.1 Anolis sagrei | reverse complement strand
TATAAGGGACACAATTTTATTACACCATCATATATAATGAGACTTCAGCATGCATGGATAATGGCATTCAGGGGATGAGGGAGGGCTGGAACCAAATCCCAGAGTATATAAAGTGCTCACTATTTGCATTATCCTAACTTGAAACATTACAATCATGGGCATAATCTGATTTATTTTCTCTAAAAACAATTTCACAAAGTATGAGATGTATAAAGTTGAGGTTTTGATACTGGTATTAAAAGAACCACCAGCAAACACCATGTGGTGTAGGCTACATCTCAGAGAAGGATGTGGCAAAACCACGTCTGAACATTCTTTCTCTAAGAAACCCTATGAAATTCATGGGGTTGCCATTACTTGACAAGTGACTTGAAGGCACATAGACCCACACATTGAACTGCAGTTTCTAGAAAAACAAAAATCCTATACCTCTGCTCAAATCTGAGCATCTTCTCTACGCAAAAAAGGGGTGGCCACTTTATTCCCTCCTCCTCCTCCAAATCCATCGCTCTTCTCACATGGAGAATACTAAATATGAATAAGAAGGACTTCTCCCAACAGATGAGCATTTGCCACGCAATAGAGGGTCCTGAGTTTGAGTGAGTGGGATATTTCTTATCACACTCCTGTACAGTGGAAACTCATTGCCATCTCCACATTTTAAGAGTGCTGGAACTGGGGATGGAGATGGGTAGAGCTAGTGATTAGACAGTGACTACATAGGACTTAATATCAAACAAATGTAAAGTCAAATGTTTGATACCGCTGCACTGGCTATGACATTTTGAAACCCCAGCGAGTCTCTCAGAACAGACATTGTGCATCTTGATTTAGGCTGATTTCTTAGAATATGCATGGAGCCTTAAAAATTGGGACATGGTTCACTTGAGGAATTGTAATGAATAAAAAAATTGTGAAATTTACTCAAATGTTTCAGCACATTGTGAAGATTGCTTAGTTTCAACCAAATAGTTTTCTGTTTTTAAACTATATAGAAAAGTTCTCAACAGTTCAAAAGATGAAGTTAAAACACTGGAATCTGAAGGACATTTATAGAAGGCCATTGCTGAAAGTAATAGCTTCTGGAGTCATAAATTAGCTTTCCAAGTTTCCAAGCAATTTCTCGGATGACTCTGTGGGTTGTTTTATTAAGGGAGCTGAGCATGTTCCTGGCTTACTGGTATCCGAAATATGAATGTTTTATGTAGGATTTAGTTTATCAACAGATGTTGAAAGTAGAGGAAGAGGGCAGAGCAAGGGCTGCCTGTGTGTGAAAAAAATGAAATGCTATCATTTCAGCCACTCAGCCATTCACTCAACAGCTCCCTGGAAGAAGACTGACAAATTTCTGATATCAAAAACAGCTGTCACTACACAGGCTTTAATAACTGTCCTTGTCCAACCCCCCAGTTAAATCACTCAGACTGTCAGTGTGATCATAATTCATAGCTACCACAATCTGAGTAAATAATTAACTTCTAAGGTTAGTTAATACCAGTTCATTTCCTGAAGACTTTTATGAAAGTAACCTTAGTTCACCACTGCTGCAATGAAACATTAATACTCTCTAAAGGTGCTTGTATGTTTCAAGAAAATGTGGATTGTAATCCCGGAAAGGTCATGGTAAAATATATCTCTTACTCTCAAGGGTGCTGAAACAATTTCCCCCTATGATTCAGGAGAAGACTAACAGAACTACCCTTGTGGGATGGGGAAAGTCACACCACAATTAAGAATGTCTTAATGGTAAAAGCTGTGTGCCATTGGAAGAGGTTGCCTTGGAGGGTTGTGGACTCTTTCTTTTGTGATTTTTACACCAAAGTTGGATGGCTAACTCTCAGAAATGCCCTTTTTTTGTATTCCTGCATGCCAGAGGGTTGGGCTAGTAGATGATGGTCCTTGCTGTGCCTTTCAACTCAATGGATTCTAGGGTACTTGTGCCAGTGTAAGTCACCAACAAGATTTCAACCCCAACTCCCCACAATGGGAAAGTTTCTCTTTTCTTTCTGTAAACTGCCATGTTGAGATGGAATAGGGTGGGTCCCTTTCAGACTGCTGGGATGAAAAAAAATGCAATTTCTTCCCTATGCATGTCAATCCCAATTGATATCAGGGCCTGGATGCTATTTCAGAATAGAAAGAAAAAAGTGGGGATCTGCATGTTGCATAATTCATATAGCATATACAGTATTTACCCCCAGAGTGTGCCTACTGTTATAAATAATTGTATGGATTTAAGAAGCATGGTAAATACATATGCCCATTTACTTTCCACAGAGACAACAAGCTTGTATAGATCACATTGTTACAGCAGTAAAGGGATGTAAAAACTAGTCACAGGAATTGATGTTGTTTTGTGTCAGGGTACAGATGTCTTGACTTTTAAAGGTTATCTGAAATATATTTTAGTCACTGATTTTTCTTATTTTTATGCACTGGCCCTTTCCACACATACACACAAAATAGATGGTAGGCATCAGTGTAAGTCTGACTCTTACCATTCCAGTTCACTTTTGTAGGTATTAGCATGAGCAAAAGCCCTTCCAACACTTCCATTTTAAGAAGTACAGTCCTTTCTCATACAAATGTGATCACTTCCATGTTGTTGGAGAGCAGGGGGATAAGAGGGGATGTATCCAGTTCTTTTCTTGTATCTGGATGTGTTGCAACAGACATTTACAAGACAAATTCCACATTTGTTTATTATCTGCATCTCCTTAGGCACATCTCCCAATGCAGGATCTCAGCCACATACACGTTGCACTTTTCAGTGTGAATGGGCACAAGTACAACATAGTTACAAGATCGAGGGTAGAAAACAAACACCTTTCTTATAGACTTATTTGGGGGAGGGGAGGTCAGATGAGCTGCAAGGAATTTTAGCCAGAAGAAAATTTAGCAAGTTAGATCTTCCAGTTAAGATACTTAGTTGTCCTCACATTTTTAAGTGTGCGTTTTTATTGTCAAAAGGTGTCACAGTCTTGTACATTTTTGTGTGGAATTTGCAAAGAAGGCATCAAGAAAAAGAAGGCAGTTGCTTTCAATAGTCTTTAAAAGCCAATTATTGTGTAATATAGCAATATGATATGAGAGGAATATGTGTTTTTAACCTCAGAGGATTAGACTGTTTTGACTAAACACAAAAGAAAAATGATATACCATAATATAAAAAAACTTTAACCAAGACACCAGTCCTGAGATCCATGTTTGACAAAGAGGTCTAAAATCATATTTATTTCTTATTCAAACCATTATTAAAAGGCATTCACACACCCAGGAAAAGAGGCAAGGTAAATGTGGCTCTACCTTCTCCTTAAGATTTATGCAATTATGGAGGAATTTAATAGTTAGTGATCAAAAAAGGTTGAGATAGTAGCTGTATTAATGATTTCAATCTAACCTCTAAATCCCAGTGTAGCACTTGAAATTTGCAACTTGGTCTTAATGTCCCAACACATATTAAGAATTAAATTAAGAGCTGTTGCCTTTGGATAAAGACGACTTAAAACATAGTGAAATGTAGCATTGTCATGATCATGAATACAGGCTAGCCGAGGGAAGAGGGAAGTAGTTTCTATGGTTTCCCTTGAGCTGCTCTGCAAAGGGCTTCTAAAATAGAACTGGCTATGTATTGATCGTGCATCTGTTATTACGGTTAAGTAATGCATATCATGCTATGCCATATCTTTCCTGTACTGACCCGCAGTTAAGCACAGCAAGTAGCCATTTTTATCACTATCCTGTCATGGGAAAGAAAAGAGAGATACTGAATGCTGAAGTTTTGTCTTGTGTTTTCTCTGAGCTACAAGAAATTACATCCCTCTAATGCACACAATGCAAGTAGTTGTTTTGCCAAACAACCTTTCAGGAAGGAACCCTTACAATTTTGTCATGATGAGTTTTACAGTGAGAGTGATATAAACTTTTCCGCCTTCACTCCACAGGATCTAAATATTGCTCAAAACCCTGGTTCTACAGTGCCAGCAAGGGAGAGAAGACAAGATGCAATTGGTCAATTTCCTCTTCCAGGTATTTTTTGGCATGGCACACAAAGCAGTTCTGCTATTTCCATGACATGGTCAACAGCAAATGGTTGACTGACTAAAAATCAGGAGGTAATGCAAAGGGTTACATTTATTTATTTATTCAGCTAGCTAGCTAATTAGTTTAATAATTTATATTCTATCTTATTTAATGGGATCTCATAGTAGTGAATAACTGACCCTCTATATGCATAGATTCTCTATTCACAAATTCCACCATTTATGACTTGAAAGTACTTGGGTTTTTTAAAATAAGAGATGCCATGTTTCTACACGAATCTATACAACAGGATTTGAGTATCTACAGACTTTGGTATCCACATGGGGTCCTGGAACCAAACCCAATGGATACCAAGGGTCCACTATACAACAAAAATAAGTTTGAAATAATTTTAAGAAAACATTTTAAAGAGACTGAGAGTATTTTTAATTACAAGCTAAGTCAACTTAAATCATTTAGAAATAAAAAGCAAGTGCACAGGCACACCTGGATGAAACTGCTTTACTCCCCAAAGGTAATGTTTTTATTCTACACCAGTGAAGCCAGCATTGGCACCAATTGGACTTCTGGGCAGGGGATACACAACAGGAGCAGCACAGCAGAGAATGCCCTCATGCACATCCTCCCAAAGTATATTGCACCTACTCAGGGCTACACTTAACTAAATCCCAGGAAGAACTAGGATACAGTATTTTAGTTCCATCTGGGATCTAGTCCCCACACCATCCCACAACTACGCACTTTCTCCTGACACACGAAAATTATGTATTAGGAGGTGTAACCTCTGATTTGTCATTTTTGTGCAACAGGACAACTCTCTGGAGGGGTCTGTGCTGCAGGCAGACCACACAGGTATGTTTTTTTGGAGGAAAATGGAATGGTGGTGGAAGGGGTGGGAGTATCATCCTGCTCCTTTGGGCTCTTTGGGATATTCCAGTTTTCTCCAAATTAATTTGATTTTACCAGAGGTGTCATTTGGACGCCTCAGGTAAAACTGAGACAGGCCACAAGGTATCAGCCTGTTTGGAAGGGATCTCAGACCTCTCTCTTCTGATAAGGAAAATACATGGATGTTCTCAATAAAGGCATCCTAGGGCCTCAATGAATCAAGCAATTATCTAAAAAAACTCTTGGCCAACACACTCATTTAGTTTACACTATAAAAGTCTACAGACCAAGGGTTCTGGATATTTTATATGGTCCCTCTCACTCCTGTCTTCTGGAATATCATTGATAGATCACATCTGAAGACTTCTATGCTGACTAGTGACTATCAGTTGTTGCAACAAACTACTGCTCTACAGTGGATCCTTTTAGTATTTCTGTGATTGGGTCACCCTGAATTTCAAGCATGAGGATTTTTGTTTTTCTGTGCCTTGGAAGTCATTTCTGACTTATGGTAACCCTAAAGCCATACAACACAAAATATTCTTGACAAGATTTATTCAGAAGAGGCTTCCCATTGCCACCTTCTGAGATTGCGAGCATGTGACTTGCCTATGGTCACTCATTGAGTTTCATGACTAAGCAGGTTCCAGTGCTCCAGCCACTACATCACACGAGCTCCCAGAGCATACTCTAGTCTACTGGAAACTGATGCAGGCTATATCTTGTTTTTATTTATGCATGTGCTTAGATGGTAGTAAAATTTGCATCTAATTTTTACAGTGACCCCTGTCTTTATACAAAAATATTTTTGCCAGCAGGATTCCCAAAAAGTATATTTTTGCCATGCATTTTCTAGAAATACATCTCCCAGGGAAATGTTTCTGCTTCCCATCAGGGTCGACTTTCTCACTAAGCTGCCAGACAACACATAGCATTGGATATGACAACCAATATTTGAAGCAGTGAAGGAACAAGTAAACTGGCATTAGGAGTACTGCGGGACTAGAAATAGTTTCAGCATCAGTAGCATTAATAGTCTACAGCCACTCTGGTTTTACCTTCTCTACTTTTTCTTTTCTATAGGCCCTTCCACACATGTATTATAACACAGGTTAAACCGGGTTAAAAAGGTTAAACCGGGTTAAAAAGCTAAACAACATTTAGCTAAAATGCAGGAGGAATTGGGTTAAAGGCTGCAAAACACGTGTTTAAACAATGCCCTTTAAACCTGGTTCTTCCTGAGAAATACACATTTTTCCATTCCTGTGTATCCCTGCAGACATGGAAAACAACATGTTTTCCTTCCCTTCCCCCAGTCTGGACTCCTTCCCTGGCTCCCATTTCCCCCTCAACTTACTAGAGCCTTCATCAGATGCAGGCCTGCAACCTTTGCCTCTCCTCCTCCTCCCACCAAAATCCAACAAGGGGCATTGGAGCAGAAATCCCCCATCCCTTACCCAAAGCCCTCCTTCTACTCTTCCAAGAGAGAGTGGGGGAGGCTTCAGGCCTCCTGGAGTCTTCTCCAGGTAAGTGCAGGGAAAAATGGGGGGAAGGGAAAACTGGCAGTACCAATGCCCAGTAGGGGTGAGTATCTGGACATCTCCCCCCCCCCCCACATACACACACACAAACACACAATCCCAGGGTTTAGGCAAGCTGTGTGGCCTCCATCCAAAGAGGAACTGGGATTTTAAATCCTAATTCCTCTTGTACTTTTTGCCTGTCTGGAAGGACCCTAAGTTAGTTCACATACATCTGAAATGGGTGTTTTCAGTCAGCAATAAAGAGCTGTTGTGCAAAGATCTATGTTTGGTTATCACAGCAATACTAAAAGCCTTCTCCTGGGAGGCTTTTCATCCAATGGTTTGTATGTACAAATTTCCTGATCACTAGATAATTGTGTCTCTGAAGATAACTCTGTGTATTCTTCTTAGCACTGGGTATAGGAAGAATATAAAAGAGATCTTGTAATGTCTACCCAGGGGAATATGGATCAATGTTTCAACCATAATGCATGTTTATGCTTTGTTTCTATGTGTAGGTAATAGGGTATCATCAGAGAGTGTTTCTATGATGGGTAAGTTACTAGTGGATGTTATGGGGCCATGTACCTGGCCAGATTATCAATGGTTCAAGTAATTCAATTATTCCGAGTGTTCCTAAAGCTTGGAACATAGAGCTGAAGGGGAAAGGTGTTAGTTTGTTTCCTTTTTTTTCTCCAGCTGATATCGAGCTCTTTTAGGGGGCCCCTCCAGGGAGGAAAGCCCAAGGACCGCACCAAAAAGGGTCCTGGATACCTTGGTGAGATTTTTCCGGAAGCCAATCCAAGAGCGCCAAAAATATTTAAAATCAAATAAGCTCACCAGAGGCGAAAGGAGTCCAGGATCGAGGCGTTTATTTGCGATTCAGCTGAATGGATGCGTTACAGGAATCGTTCCACTGCAAGCATACAGCATAAAGATTTTCTGGCATTTTTATACAGTCAGAACAAAGGAAAAAACAGTTTGAAAATCCCGCCCGCCCCCTGGCAGCCGGCTTCACGCTGATTGGCTGAGGCTGGAACAGCTGGGAGGAGGTTTGGCAGCCCGCCTCCGTCAGGAGCCAATGGGAGTGTTTCCTCGCCTCGGGAGGACCAATGGGTGCCCTCCGCTCGCTTCCTGGGTTCTGGCCAATCAGGAGCGAGGAGGCGTGACGGCCGCGGACAATGGGGGGAAAGATGATGGGATTTGGGCTTTCCTGCCCGCTGGAATGCGGGCTATTGTCCAAGGCGGGAAGAGGGTGATGTTTGGCAAACAAAGGGCTTTCCTGTCCTTGATGAGTCTGGCAGGGAATTTGAATAGCTGGATCGATGCCGGACCACCCGAGGGATCAACAGCATCTGGTCGATTTAATCAGCTCTTTCTTTCCGGGGCTCTGTTGACCTTTCCTCTTTCGCTGGCCTTGCTCCCATGACGAAATTGGGGGGCCAGCAGCATTGTCCATGCAAAATGAGTCAATCAATGGGTGATTTGGGGGAAAGAGGCTTGGGCTCTTTCCCCAGGCAGTTCCTTGTCACGCCGGTTTTTTGGGGTAAGGATCAAGAGGAGAAGATACAGGGGAGTTCATAAGGGTTACATATTTCATATTCATAAACCACAAGCATCACCACTATACAGGCATTTCATATATTACAACCCACCACCCATCCCAACCCCAATCCATTGTAATAAGAAAATATTTTATTTATTTCATAAAAAGAAAGAGAAAAAAAACCTAGAAGTCCCAAAGTCCGGACGGAGGGGTTTTGGGTGTAGGGGCCAGTCCATGCAACAGGCTGGCCATCAGAAGATCAGTCCATTTCATGAAACAGGGGCGGGAGTTGAAGGAGAGCCAGGTTCCACCGTCCTGTCCTTGGTGGAACTAGCGCTCCCAACCGGGGATCGGGCCTCCCTGCCCGATCCCCACTTCCGAGGCTTCTCCTTGGGCAATCGGCAGTGGATTCCAGGCGGCTGGAGCCGTGCTGAAGCGAGCGGCAGCGAGCGGAATGAAGCAGGCGGCAGAAGCCGGCGAAATTTTGACAATCAGCTGGTGACTCGGCCGAATTTTAACGATTAAACAAAAACAATTATTTCACGAGTGCAGGAGTCCAAAATGAGAAAAACCAAGATAGCAGTTAGCCTTAGAAGTTAATGTAGAAGATTATAAAATTTGAATGGGCCCAACCCGCCATGTTGTTGTTTTGGCGGATAAGGGGGGGCCAATAGGAAAACCTCCGTATCCGCGATTTGAACTAACGCAAATTCGGAGGCCTGGGGAGGCCAGGGAGGCGTCCCCAGTGAGCTCACGGTTCCCCGGAGCCCAGGAAAAGGTTTATAGTGGGTTAGAAAAGTTGCAGTCAGTAAAAGGACACAAAGTATCAAGCGGAAAGGATTTAAAGTTTCAAAACTTAAGTGTTTTATTGAGGGATTTGTTACAAAGGGAGGGAGAGGGGAAAGTGAAAGAAAGAAAGACTTCGTGCAGTCCTTGGCTTTGAGCTGCTGGCTGGGGCGCATTCCATCAGTCGGACCCAACTTTGCTCTATGGAACTGCGGAACTCCCTGCTGCGCTTCAAACCAACTTGAAGGCGGGAGATTCTGCGACCTGGGGGGTCATCACAGCTACATCCTGAATTTTTGATACTTCTCCCATCTGTAATATTTTAGCATTATCCGATCAATGGAATAAAATGCATGGGATTGGGCTGTTTGTCTTGAAGATAAGAACATCTACTGCAACATGTTGTTTATTAATATATCTATGCCCCTTCTCCTAGAATAGTTAAAACATGAGCACAAAGGGAAACCAATTTTAAACTTTTTCCAGGCCCTAACCCACCTCAATCCTACATTTTATATCAATATTTATGTATTAGCTTGTTTTCTACTGCTGTTCCAGTAAGAGAACAAGCCTTAGAAGACCAAATAATTGGTTCTATCAGAATGGTTGCCATTTTCGCTCAACCATAGGATCAGCTTCTCATCTGTTTGTTCGTATTTCCCATTTATTTATATTCATTTGTTCTATGAGAGTTTTGAAATTAATGTCAAAATGATATGCCTTTGCTTGTTCTTAGAACTCAAGCTGTCAGGCCTATTATCGCTAACTATACAATAATGTCATCAATAATTATATACCTGAGAAGCAAATGCTTCCAGACATTATATGTGACAAGTAAATATAGCTTAAGCTATGTCTCTAATAATAATTGAATGAAAGGCTTTCAAAGAATTATCCAAAGAAGTCCATAATTTCAATGCTATGAGTGACTCCTGTGTCTCCTGAGTCTTTGTTGTGGACATTAAATATTTTCTCCCAAGGGCATATAGCTTGGAAGGAAGAAGAACCCATCACATTACACATACCTGTTCTAATGTTGAGAAAGCTATTCCTTCTCTCACTATTCTAACCAAAATGCTAAATATGGCACCTCTAGAAGATGTGGTGAAAAAATTACTTATGCTCTCAGCAAAAATAAAAGATATGCTGGTACTATAATGCACTGTATGCTGATAGGCAGAATGAAAGCTGTTGTAAACCCAGCTGGAGACTGACAGTAATTTAATAGTCCCTGCTGGAGACATAGAAAAAATGTGATTCTTATGGCTGGCAGCCAAGGCCTGCTTTGGTGCATTCCTGCTTTTGCATGGTGCTCTGCCATAGAATGGGAGAGGAACAAGGATAGGACAATAAAGGATCTGATCTTTTAGAAGATGAGCTGGGTGGAAAAGATCACAAATGGCCAAAATCCCTCTAATCTTGCCCTTTGTTGCTATCAATGATGTCTTTGGCAGCAAGAACATTAATTGGCAGTGTGGAACTATTTCAGCTCACAAGACACCTGCCATGGGTGCTCAGCTTAAAGATGTGGCTCTCATCACAGCAAGAAAATCTGATCATTTTTTTAAAGTCATATATGTGCTGCAATTGGGCAAATGGATTTATTGCCATCACTATCTTGTTGTGTGCCTTCAAGTCTTAAACTTTATGACAAACCTAAGATGATCCAATCACATGGGTTTTGTTTTTTTTTGTAACATGTCTTCAGGTGGATTTCCTCTTTCCTTTCCTCTGAGGCGGAGAAAATGCATCTTGTCACCCAGGTCCATTTATACTGCCATATAATGCAGTTTCATAATGCGGTTTAAATGGCTAAGCAGGGAATCAAACTCCAGTCTCCAGGGCCATTGGGTGCATCTACATAGGACAGGTTAATCAGAACCTTTTGTGCTCCAGAGTATCTTCTGAATTTGGGCCATGTGCCCAGATGGTCCAATCCATCTCCTTTCTCATCTAAGCAAGCAAGCAGCTAAACATCCTTTCAGCTTAGGTCCACTTGCAATCATCATAAACTATTTGTCCTCTATTTTTACCTGATAACTTTGGACTTCTGATCTGGGGGTCTCACATGGGATTGTTGCCTAAAAGGGTTTTCAGGTGAAACATATTGAGGAGTGGTTTACTATTGCCTTCTTCTGCAAAACTAGTATTGCTAACCAAAATAAGCTAACAAAAATGCCACTACAGTTGTCTTGTTGTTTATTCATTCAGTTGTTTCCCACTCTTTGTGACCTCATGGACCAGCCCAGGCCAGAGCTCCCTGTCAGCTGTCGCCACTGCCAACTCCTTCAGGGTCAAGCCAGTCATTTCAAGGATAACCTCCATCCATCTTGCCCTTGGTTGGCCCCTCTTTCTTTTTTCCTTCCATTTTCTCCAGCATTATTATCTTCTCCAAGCTTTCCTGTCTTCTCATTATGTGACCAAAGTGCTTTATCTTTGCCTCTAATATCCTTCCCTCCAGTGAGCAGCCAGGCATTATTTCTTGGAGTATGGACTGGTTTAATCTCCTTGTGGCCCAAGGCACTTTCAGAATTTTCCTCCAACTCCACAGTTCCAAAGTGTCTATTTTCCTTAGCTCAGCCTTCCTCATGGTCCAGATCTCACATCCATAGGTTACTATGGGGAATACCATGGCTTTGACTAGGCAGATCTTTGTTGCCAGTGTGATGTCTCTACTCTTAATTATTTTATTGAGATGGGTCATTGCTCTCCTCCCAAGAAGTAAACATTTTCTGATTTCCTGGCTGCAGTCTGCATCTGCAGTAATCTTTGCACCTAGAAATACAAAGTCTGTCATTGCCTCCACTTTTTCTCCCTCTATTTGCCAGTTATCAATCAGTCTGGTTGCAATAATCTTAGTTTTTTTATGTTTAACTGCAACCCAGCTTTTGCACTTTCTTCATTCACCTTGGTTATAAGGCTCCTCAGCTCCTCCTCACTTTCAGCCATCAAAGTGGTATCATCTGCATATCTAAGGTTGTTAATGTTTCTTTCAACAATTTTAACTCCAGCCTTGGATTCATCAAGCCCTACATGTTGCATGATGTGTTCTGCATACAAGTTGAATAGGTACGGTGAGGGTATGCAGCCCTGCCATTGTCTAATAAAGATCATATACCAATGTCACCTATGCTTCTTTATTTACTATTGCTTCTTCCCAGTAACTTTCCCTCAACATCAGGCCCATAACCAGGATTTTGATTCAGGAGAGGCTGAGTTTAATTCGGGGGGGGGGGGGGGGGCTGAGTCTGAGTGAAAGAAGGTCTACCCTAGCAAACCTTTTGTATCGTTACCCCAATACCCCCATGCATATGGGATATATTGAGCATGGTGATCAGATCATGATATGAATAAATGTAACAGTTTAAATAATGTACCAGTAAGGCCTTCTTGCGGACCACCATGAGAATTTCGGGGGGGGGGGGGGCTGAAGCCCCTCAAGCTCCGCCCCCCCCCTCGGCTACATGCCTGCTCACCATGTTAATGTACATTTAGTATGGCTCTTCAGAAAAAGTCCATCTCATCCTACCTGTAGCACTACTGCAATCCTTTTGCCTCTTGGGAGCACACAATCTCACTGTCACAGAATGGTACATTCTTGTACCTGACAGTCATTGTCAACTTGTTACGTGTTCAAAGCAAGCAGATGGAAACACTAAAAATTGTATATCCTGTGTTTCCCCAGGCTTTCTTTTAAAAAGAAAAAAAAACACTTTTTTTAAAAAAAAAATGAAAACTGACAATGTATATGACTTCAAAGGCTTTGGGACAAAAAACAAACCCCAAGAAGCAGTAATAGTTAAACTCTTGGCATATCTCACTTGTAAGATACAAAGTAAAGACGGAGCCAGAAAGTAGCAATAGACCAATGCCAAGACATTCTAGCTACACAGAGAGCAAAATAAATAGTATCAGAGATCACAGACTGGGCAGCTGACATCATACAAAACTATCCAGATAAGAATAATTACGGAGGAACAGGAGGAAACCTGAAACAGGAGCCTGCTGCTATCTCACAAGAACATACTGGAGAATAAGAAGAAAGCCCCTTTAAAGTCTTATTAATTTTGATCCAGTTTGCCTCTAGAGACTTGTCATCTGTTCCTACTCATTTCAGAGCTTCTGATGAATCGGTTTCAATTTAAGCTGGTCTTAGCAGCAGCGTTTATCCATGAAACAAGTAAAAGAGCCCCTCCTTCAAGATTATCTCAATGTTTTGGGGAGACCTAACTAAACAACTGTCCTTCTGTAGCTATGGCAGATTGATTTCATGTGTATGTTTTTCTGTTTCTGTAGGGAATTGACTGAAGTAAATCAAATTAAGAACAATTTAAGCTTTTAATCGGGCTCCTTCAATACAATGAACTTTGATTCTTTAAAGTTGAAGTTCATGGTCATTATTTATCCTGACAATGTCTTTGCAAGCAATAAAGGAAGGCAATTTTTTAAAGGTACCCATTTCAATAGGAGAATAAAATTGAGTCTGCTGTCCTCTCATACATTGATGGAAAAGATTCAGATTTTATATAATTGCTTAACTAGTTTAGTTTTTAACCTTTTTTCAAACAGCATCATACAAATGATCAAGGTTGCTACTACTTTAGTTAGTATCTGATGACTTGCTCTTAAACTGGAGTCCTATACCCACACATCTGGAAATAAGACACACTAAATTCAATTAGACTTAGTATACAGGATTGTGCCATTAAGGCTAATTATGTCTTCATTATTAGATGATGTAATACAATGATTCATGCAAAATCTTGGGGCTCTCCCACACATAGATTATTTATTTATTTATTTATTTATTTACTGTATTTGTATACTGCCTTTCTCAGCCTATCGGCAATTCAAGGCAATTTCCAACAAAACAGTATACATAATATCATAGTACAGTTTAAAACATTAAAACAACATAAAACACAACAAGCAATAAAAACAACATAATTAGCATCTCCTTCAGGCCCGTAGCCAGGATTTCGTTTCGGGGGGGGGGGGGGGCTGAATTTTTTTCAGGGAGGGTTTCGGGGGGGCTGAGTTTCGGGGGGGGGCTGAGTCTGAGTGAAAGAGGGTCTAGCCTAGCAAACCTTTTGTATCATTACCCCAATATCCCCATGCATATGGGATATATTGAGTAGGGTGATCAGATCATGATATGAATAAACATAACAGTTTAAATAATTCACCAGTAAGGCCTTCTCGCGGACCACCATGAGAATTTCGGGGGGGGGGGGGCTGAAGCCCCTCAAGCCCCCCCCCCCCCCCCGGCTACATGCCTGGTCTCCTTATTGTCAAGCATTGTCCAGTTCCATAATCAAATCATCAATTTCCTATATCAGTTACCTAGATCCGTTACTCTGTATTTGTGAACGCTTGCTCAAATAGCCATGTTTTAACTTGCTTCCGAAACATTAAGAGGGAAGGAACAGTTCTAATTTCTCTAGGGAGGGCATTCCACAGCTGAGGGGCCACCACTGAGAAGGCCCTGTCTCTTGTCCCCGCCAGACATACCTGTGACGAAGGCGGGGCTGAGAGCAGTGCCCCCCCCAGATGATCCCAAGGTCCTTGATGGTTCATAAGGGGAGATGCGTTCAGACAGGTAAGTTGGGCCAGAACCGTTTAGGGCTTTATAGGCCAAAGCCAGCACTTTGAATTCAGCCCGGTAGCAAACCGGCAGCCAGTGGAGCTGACACAAGAAGGGGGTTGTATGCTCCTTGAGAGCCGCTCCTGTTAGCAATCTGGCTGCCTCTCATTTGACTAATTGAAGCTTCCAGACCGTCTTCAAAGGCAACCCCACGTAGAGCGCGTTGCAGTAGTCTATACGGGATGTAACCAGAGTATATACTACTGTGGCCAAGTCAGACTTCCCAAGGTACGGGCACAGATATTTCATTAGAATAGCAATGGGATGTTTCTGCCACTGGATGGTTATTTTTGCATTTTATTATTGTCCTACCATGTATTTTAAATTGAATTCTATTCCCTCTCCCCTGCCCTTGATGCCAAAAACATAATATGTTAATCACTATTTTTGTGGCAATGCTCTGTTTATTGGGGCAGATGCAAATGATTTGTTTTGGATTTATCCATCTTCGGTGATTAGCACTCTGTGACTATGCTCTAGGAGCGCCCTCCCTAGAGACTATGCTCTATGTTAGGGTGTATTGAGCTGGAAGTACCTCCAGAACCTTTGCAGTTGGTTATGGAGTGGGGTATCCATGATAGTAGTTGTAGAATAAGAACTTTATTTTTTCACCCCACCTCCATCTCCCCAAGGGGACTCGGGGTGGCTTACATGGGGCCAAACCCAAGCAACATACAGATTAAAAGCAAAGACAACAGCAAATTACAAATTAAAATAGCACAAACAGCATAATAGTAATAAACAAGTATCAAGAAACAGCAAACCAATTTTGGAGGGGAGGAAAAGGCCAACATACAAATTGATTAAAGGGTAAATAGTTCAGTAAGGTGGATAGGAACATAAATGGCACAGGAGATATCATGAAAACAGAGCAATTAAACAGGATCAGGATCATCTCAGTTTAACTTACATATATGAATAATGATGTAATATTCAGCTTAAATGGTGAAAACAGATCACGGTACAATCGTTTGTCATAGGGGTCATCAATCGAAGGCACAATGAAACATCCACGTCTTTAGTTTCTTATCGAATGTGGCTAGGGAGGGTGCCTGCCTAATCTCCCTGGGGAGGGAATTCCAGAGACGGGGGGCCACCACCGAGAATGCCCTCTCCCTTGTCTTCATCAACCGCGCCTAAGATGGGGGCAGGAGCAAGAGAAGGGCATCCCTGGAAGATCTTAAGGACTGTGTGGGCTCATAGGGAAGGAGGCGGTCTCACAGATAGGCAGGTCCTGAACCGTTTAGAGCTTTATAGGTGATAACCTGCACCTTGAATTGAGACCAGAAACATATTGACAGCCATTGGAGCTGCTTAAACAGGGGGGTTGACCGCTCCCTGTAACTTGCTCCAGTTAACAATCTGGTCGCTGACCTTTTCACCAGCTGTAGTTTCTGAACCGCCCTATGTAGAGTGCATTACAGTAGTCTAATCTTGAGGTAACTAAGGCGTGGACCACCTTGGTCAAGTCATACTTCTCAAGTTACAGTCGCAGCTGGCACACAAGTTTTAACTGTGCAAAGGCCCTCCTGGCTACCGCCGACACGTGAGCATCAAGCATCAGTGCTGAGTCCAGGAGGACCCCCAGACTGCGGACCTGTGTCTTCAAGGGGAGTGTAACCCCGTCAAACACAGGTTGCCAACCTATACCCCATTCAGCCAAGCAACTGACCTGGAGGAGCTCTGTCTTGTCAGGATTCAATTACAACCTGTTGGCCCTCATCCAGCCCATCACATCTCCATTAGTTACAAATACTAGGTCTAAAGTATGCCCCGCCTGATGAGTAGGTCCCGATATCATTTGGGACAGGCCCATGGTCAGCATGGCAACCTCAGTGTGAATGTTAAAATCTCCCAAGATTACCAGTCATTGAGAATCCAACACCATGCTAGAGACCACCTCAGCAAGCTCAGGCAGAGAGACTGCCATGTTGCGGGGACCTGGTACACCAGCAGAATCCCCAACCTGTCCTGGTTAACCACTTTCAGGGGATGGATTCAAACCCAGTAGATTGCAGAATAGGACATCTGGTCAGAAGGAAGGATTTCTGATAGACTACCACAACTCCACCTCCCCACCCCCCAGGTCTGGCCTGCTGATGTACCTTAAAACCTGGTGGGCATAGCTGGATGAGGTTGACTCCACCCAGCTCATCCAACCAGGTTTTGGTAATACAAGCCAGATTGGCCTTTTCTTCCAGGACCAACTCCTGGATAACTGCTGTTTTACCATTGACCGATCTAGCATTCATCAACAGGATCTTAAGCCCAGGGGGTCTGTCATATAAGCTAACCAGCCTAACTTGCTTCAGGGTCATAGGAACTCTGTTGTGCTTCTCCCTGAGTTGATGAATTTGACCGGAGCCTCTCCTCCTTCCCCACACCACCTCAATGGTCTCCCTCTGACTCAAGGGCCCCCACCCCCAGGGCAGGCCAGGGCAGGGGTAATAGCCAGTGAGGTTAGTCAACTTTCTGATTTCAGGGATCAAAAGATATCCTGGCACAGATGTTTAATGGAGGGGGGGGGGTTACCTGAAGAAGCAAAAGGAGAGAGTCATCTAAGGTACTTGAAGGGCTAAATAAAGGTAGTTTCTGAGACTGGGGGTGGTGTTCTACTTTAGAATGGATTTGGACCAGGGATGGAACATTTTGTCCCTTTTCATGAGATGGAACTATGGATTTCAAATTCTTTGGGCTAACAGTGTTGGAAAGGTCCAACTGATCCATAGCAGGGCGACTGTTAGCAGGGGAACCAGTGGCTGAGGGGATGGCTAAACTAACTTTAAATTGATGACCCAATTTGAAATCCACAATAAGGGGTCGAACTATTGGGTCACACAAGACCCTCCTAAGTCTAATACCCCACTGGTTGAATCTCCATTTTTGTCCCAGCACCTCTTGTGCTATTGCAGTATTTTCAAAGGTAATCAGAATACATGAAGTGCAGCCATGGGAATGGTATTCTCTCCAGAGCTGGCTGATGGAAAGTAGTTTAATCTCATTGGGGTGTTTCCTTAGGATTTGACGCAGGGATGGCCTAACCGATATCCGTGAACACCATTTGCCCCTGTTTGACTGGGAGTCTGAGATTTCAAAGGCTAATTTATTGTGTTCTAAACACTGATGATGTGTGTAAGTCATTTATGCCTTTTTAGTAGAAAAGGAGGCCATAGGGGACAGCAAGCAGAAGTTCATCTTACTAGCAGCATGTAGGACAGAGCGGTCTTTGGAATCCAGTTTTGTAGTTCACAAAATCTGCTCATCAATCCTTCAAAGTCTCCAACACCCCCCCCCCCCCCCACACACACACACACACACATACACACTCCCAAAATTTCTTTAAACTTTTTGTGGTGCTTTTTGGTCCAAATACATTGAAATACCCTCAGCCCACAAGCAATCCAGAACTCTGTACTAATTCCCAATACTTTCATTTTCTTATTAAGACCCAAAAATGGTGAGCGGAAGACGTTCCCTGGTGCCCTTGTGAGTGGAACTACAGAAGAAAACAAAGTGCTTTTGTTTTGCAGGAGGTGCATTTTGTGGAAGGAGAAATTGACCCCTGGACCCCATGCAGTTGTCCACTCAGATGCAAATGGTCATATGGTTGCATTTTGCTTCTGGTGTAAAATAGTGTAAGGTAAAATATTGAAAATGCACCTTCCTAGTAGATCAAAGAAGCTAAGTAAGTACACATCAACCTGAACATTATAGGCTCTGGTTCTATTACAAAATGGATAAGATCAAATCCATATCGGTGCCGTTAGTACAAGTGACCACTTATGTCTTTTTCTATTTGTTTTTTTATAGAGCCAAGTGACTGTAATGCATGTGAACTGCAAAGGAAAAAGATGGGGAAACCAGGAGGAAGTTATCTAAAGGAAGTGTACTAGAAAGACCTAGTATTGAAAGGCAATAGTAGAATTGATTGCTACTCTTCCAGTATCAAGGGGAATGTGTGGAATATAGCATCATATGGCATAAGGAGAATTAAAAAGCTGCTTCTGAAGTTGAGCAAAGGAGCAATGTGGGACCTTGATGAACGCATGAGTTCACTCCTTTGGAAAAAGATTTGGTCTGAAGTGAGATAACTGTTAGATGTGTGTGACAGGCAAGTCACCACTTGGTGCTGCAGTTAGCAACAGATGAGCGGGACTGTATGAAGCATCCTCTCATGGGTTTATGCAGTACCATAGCAACCCATCTGGAGAACTCTACACCAGGCTTCCACTCTGCAGTTAGTTTGATTGATGTACACTAAATGTAAGACTCTTACGGAACGCTTGGCATTTGGGGTTTATTGCATTCTCCAAGTGCTTCTGTAGATAGAAAGTAGATATAAGAGGTTCTGCTATACCATAATGCAATGCCGTCCTTTGAAATACATGCATTACAGTCTCTTCCCTTCAGCTACAAAGATGTGGTCCATCCTGTAACTTAATGATTGAGGCAATCATTAGCATATTCTTCAGGAAAGGCATGTTCATGTTAGAACTCGTCATAGAAGCATTGGGGGAAAGAGAAGGCAAGTTGGGGATCAAGTGGGGTTTCCTTTTGCAAGATCCACCTTGTAAGAAAGTTGGTACAAATTAAATATTCCTTATCTGAAATGCTTGGGATCAGATGTTTTCAGATTTTGGATTTGCATATATATCTTGGAGATGGGACACAACTCTAAACACAAAATTCATTTATGCTACATATAAATTTTATACACATCTCCTAAAGGTAATTTCTTATATTATTTTTAAATTGCAATTTTGTTCATGAAACAAAGTTTGTGTACACTGAACCATCAGAAAGCAAAACCGTCACTCTCTCAGCCACCCATGTGGACAATTTTACATTTGGGAGGATTTGAAATTTCCAAATACAAAAATAATGGAACATTCTAAAAAGGTTTGTTCATGTGAAGGAGGCGCATTCCACACAGTTTAATAAAATCCCACATTTGTGCTTTGAACTGGAATATATGCCATTGTGGACTGAGATAACCCAGTTCAAAGCAGATATTGTAGGATTTCTGCCTTGATATTCTAGGTGATATGACCGTGTGGAAGGGGCCTTGGTTTCTGTCAAAACACTTGAAAAAAATCTTCTTAAAAGCTCTAATCAGAGCTATGCCTAGCTCTATTAATTCTTACAAATTCCACAGCTGATATATAGTTTATTTGGCCTTCTTTGCACTAAATGAATTGGTTTTGTTTGATTTTTTCTGTATTTTGAGCTGTGTGAAGCATAGGTTCACTATATTGAATGTACACAAAGAAAAAGAATATGTTTATATTTTATTCAACGATTTTAAAGCTATTTTGGAGAAGCTGTCCAACGGATGATTGATTGATGACTGATTGGTAGACTCACACTGATATATAAACAAAGAAAAACATCGAAAATTCAACATAGCTATGCAGAATTCATCCTTGTGATCATCAGTGATTTGCATTTTGCTGCAAATTAAAAAGGGAATTAAATACACGCCTATGTCTGTGTTATGTCTTTGTTGTGTTTTTAAAGTATAGAAGGAAAGTCCTAATTTATTCACAGGTTCATAACAAAAATGAGTGTTAACGAAATCAAATTTTCATTTTGCTGTTGTTCATAAAAATAAATAATGTATAATGCTCAACACTGAAATATGAGTAGATTCACAATATAAACAATCTTATTGTTGTGAATTTACTGTAATTTTTACTGGTCAGCTGGGATATACCTTTAGAACTGGGAAAAAGGCATTGAAATTATAATGGCCAAATCGAAACTAAATTAGATTTCAGGCAAACAAATATATTGTAAACAATACAACATTTTAAATGCTGTTCAAAACTCTTGAGTAAGTGTAGCTAAAGACTTTATTGTATGAACAAGCTATTACATTGCAGCAGCACCAGCAGAGACATACCAAGATGAGCACCTTCAATATCACACCTCTCTTCAATTATGCAATTGATAATTTTAGGTCACATTTCAGACTTCCACCTATCATCATAACCTTGCTTTCCTGCATTTCAGCAATTCTGTATTTTTTTACTTTTAATAAATTTTGCAATTCTAGCTTTGAACAACAAAAAAAGGCTAATGTAACTATAAAATAGACAATAAACAGAAAATGGAAAGCTTGAAAATAGTGATGGGGAAGAGGAAAGAGGAAGAAAATCCCACCCTTTGACATCACTTTACTGTTGACATGCTAGCCTAGAAGCAGAACGAACCAATGTGCATGCTGGGAACATTGTGAGATCAGCAGCTATTGATAAGTTTTACCAGTCAATAGTGAAGGGCGGGATAATAAAGTCCTAAGTGTGGTGTTAGGTGAATTAATCCAGAATAGTACACGATGTTAGTGTAATCCTGCCAACACAAAATGTTATACCACTAGTCCACACTAATTAATCCCAAAGTGCTATCACCTTCAGTTTGCATACTCCATAGAAGAATACTATAGTGGTCCTCCTCACACAGAGGGTGAATACAGTCAACTATCCCTATTTGCAGGTTTTACTTTCACATAATTGATTATTTTTGGATTTGATTAATATGGTCTCACTAGGAATCTCAAAGTTATTCAGTGCAGTTCTATAGTCAAGTTTTGTCTATAGAGTTCTGCTTGAGGAATTAGAGATTCCTAAAGAAGTGTTTTTTTTTATTTGTGGTCTCAGAAGTCCTGTGCTTTCAGCTATAGCAAATGTACAAACCTACTGTACAGCACTGCAACCCTGTATGTACTGTACTTATAGGAGACTAAGTCTCTTTAGTGCAGTAACAACTATCTGCATACTATACTACAAAAGGTAACTTTTCTAAGCACTGAGCGGATCCATAGTGTGATGGGGCAGCACAGTGTTTGTAGTTTTACATAATTGTAGGCCCTGGTTATATTTAGTGTACTGGAGAGGCTGGAGTTTTAGTTCTGAGCACTTTTGAAAGAAATTAACCACTGCCTGGAAAACATTAGTAATATCCTTTAATCTAAGTTTCACCCTGATTCCACTCTCTTTGAAGTTAATTGAAACTCTCAGTTGCCCCCTTATTGTCTCCAGTCAGATCAGGGTCATGCCCTTTATCTTCTTGTTCCACAGCAGCTATCCCAGAAGCTTTGGGGTCACTCAGATTGTTTATGTCATTGAGTGTAGGTTACACATCTAGTCTTCTGTGATATTTATACACATGCTACAAATGAAGGAAAAAAGAAATACATGTGACACCAGTCAACTTGCAGGGCCGAGTGTGGGGATATTCAATAATTCCTAAGGTACACACACACTTAATTTTGCTCCCCTGTGCTAAGGATGCTGAATCTATTCTCCCAAAAATACAGAGAAGAAAGAGAATTCCTTATTGGAATGGAAACTTTGGACTTTTAAGTATTGCGACAGGGACCCTGCTTTAGATTATCAGAGCATCAATCGCTGGTGAAAGGGGGATGTAAATGTCATCCTTTATTTCCATCGACCATTGAACATTTTTTTCACTCAATTTGGATACTGGTTCCTAAGGTGGGCTGGGAGAGGAAATCTGTAGTCTTTCTGAATCCAGAGTGTTTGCAGGTTATGAGTTCGTAACTGCAATACAAAATGGTAATCAATATAAGCTCTTATATTTTTATGAATAAGAGACAAACTGAATGGGAATGCCAAATTCTGTCCTCACTGTCCCCTTTTCTTTTTCTATTCTGGTAAATAAAACTCAAACACCTATATGGAAGGGTGAGGAGGGAGGGAATATTGAGTAGAATACTCTCAGGTTCAGGAGATGGCATTCAGCTTGGTCTAGATAAGGATTCATTCTCTGTGTCATTAGAATAGCCTAAATTACATGGACATCCTTAGACTGAGGCAATCTGGGCTGAATCCACACAAAGCGCCAATGTGTGGTATCCTGCCCTGGTTTGACCCCATTAATGTCACAGTCACCCATTTTAATCCAAACTTGAGTTGGTCTTGGATTCCACACCCCCAAGTGATATCGGTAACAAAGTGTGTTTTTTACTATGTTCACATGTTCAGCTGCACCTGTAGGGGGATGGATCCTACCAGGTGACACCATCACAGGAGGTGAAAAAATATCTTTACTAGAACCCAGGATTACATTCCCATTGAATATGCAAGACACATTCACAGAGTGAGCAGAGTCTCAACCTCTCTGGGTATTAGAATATGCAGTTGTTCAACATACAGATGCTAAACATTTTTTAAAAAATGTTCACACCATGTTAGCTGGATGATGATGGCAAGGTAATCACCCACCATCCTGTCTAGCCCTTCAACCACACCACTCCCAAATTCTATCCTATCCCACTTCAGAACACATTGGTTAAAACCTTTCCGCCTTGAAACTGTGGAATAAAAATTCTGTTGTTTTTTTAAACTCAAAACAACAACACTAAAGCCCCTGAGTGTCTAAAATAAATGCTTTCACTTCTAAAATGGAGGGCTGTCCATTGTTTGCCCAGGATTGGCATCAATGTACTAGGATCCAGCAAGTTTAACACAAAGTATATGACTATCTTTCTCCCTTTGTTCTGATAACTACATGGTAAGGTAGTTCAGGTGGGAGAACGGACTGGCCCAAGTTTACCCAGAGACTATCATAGCAGTTTGGAATCTGAAGCAGGGAACCATCATGGATCATAGAAAGTTTCCCTCAGCATGTGAATGGTGACAGATCACTAGTGAGCTCTCCTCATCTCTTACTCCTTGCCATGAACTGCCTGAACAGGACTATTGAGGTACAAGCTTGGTTCATTCATATAAAATGTATAAAATGAAGAGCCACAATGGGCCAAACAAAAGGCTTGTGTTATTCAACATTATGTTCGCATAGTGTCCAATCACGTGCCCAAGGGAAGCTGACAAAGGAAGGAGGGTAGAATCATATCACAGGAAAAGTATTCTGAACCAATAATAATTTAGATGCTGCAGAATTATTACGCTCTTAGGAATCTCAAGGAAAAGCAATTTGTAATTAGTCAATGATAGCATTCATATCCTATCACGTACTAAGTGGTACTTTCTACTAATAGCAAAAAATGCATATTATACTACAAAAGGTAACTTTTCTAAGCACTGAGCAGACCCATCATGTGATGGGACAGCTCAACTTTTGTAGTTTTACACAATTGCAGGCTCTGGTCATATTGAGTGATGACTGTTCTAGTCATAATCCACATGGAAATACACATGTGTATGCATTTGGATGCACATGCACGTACACATACTTCACTACCCCTTTCTTGTGTTTTTTTTTCTGGTTTGAGAGCATAATGTTAAATCAACTCAGAAAGCTACCCTGTGCATATGCCCACAGCTCCATGGCCCATAGCACTCAGTGACTTAAAAATTACTCAGAGTGAAAAGAAATAATGCATGCAGCCAAGTCTTTATTTAGATTCTGATGACTAACCTGGCTGTTTTACATCCTCTCTTCCACATTCAGTAAAGGAGTTCTGCAACCAGTGGCTGGTTTTACAGGTCTGCTTTATACAACTGCCTTCCTTGTAATTTTCAACATTTTTTTGTATTCACCTTCTATTCACAAGAGCATCTGTTTTGCATTACCTTCACTTAATACTCCCTGTTTAAAGATCTTTTGGAGCAACAGTTCCCCACAACCTAAGTTAAACGTAAAATTGAGAGTTATTTAAAATGGTACGATGTTTAAAAATCCTTCCAAGGAGACAAAACTTAATTTGAAAAATATGCAGCATTAAGCCATTTGGTTATTTGTGTGAGCAGGTGAGGCATTTGAGGGACACGTGGTTGGGAAAGTGTCTGGGAACATAATGAGGAAATTCTGCATTCTCTTTTACACTTGGGTTATTATTGTTTTGTATTGATTTGTTTCCCCTTGTAATTTTCTTTTGTGATGGCCATTGCTCTAAGCAATAAATCTGAAAACTCTCAGCACTCTGCAGAGGAACAATGTTTATGGGCCTACAACATAGCAGGCCTCGCATGAAATAAATCAGAAGTAGCAGCCATTGCATTGTTCATCATTTCTAAAGCTTCACTAGCACTACAAAGTACTTTACCAGCTTATGTTGCTTATGTCCCCAACTAGACTGCGAATGAGATTAGGTTGAATGATACAAACTTGTGAATTGACACCAGGATTTAGCAGCAATTTAAACTTGGCTCTTCCACAACAAAATACTATGTCTGTACAAACCTTCTTGAAACCTAGAGTCAATCATTAAGGCACAAGTGGCTGCAGAACTAGGTGGGGGGCAATATTTGCCCCTTATAGATTGCAGGAAGAGTTGGCGGTAAACCAGAAGTAATGTCAGGTTACTTTCACTCACCATTTTGGTGAGTTTTCAGCTAAGGCAGGCGATGGGCAAAATTTGGGAAGGCAGGGGGTCTGGTAATTTGGAGGTGCAGTCATTTGAAAGTTTCATGTTTGCAGATTTGATTATTCATGTATTTGATTGATATGTTATCTCTAGGTCCTCCTTATCAACGTCTGGCAAAAATTAACCATAGAATTGCATTGGAGGGCCTAGTGATTCATAAAGGGGACACTTTTTAAGGTATTTATAGGTCCTCCATAATGATTAGATACAAAGTTGAGTGTAGAGTCACACTGGAGGACTTTTACAGGGATCCTGCACCACTAAGTGAATGTGAGGGGATGATTCTAATTTTCACACTTATAAGTCTATTTGGGGGCAAGAAAAACATAAAAATGAAGGCACTTGGTGAACTGCCAGGGGGCTTCAAGGGCCACTGGAGTGGGTTTTAAGGCCATGTGTGTGTTATAATTATTCTCAACTACTGGTTCGTAATACAATAGTTCTTGTGAGGAGCATAAAATTGTGTGACAAAACAATTTTTATTCTTCTACAGAAGCAAAACTATAAATACTTTAGAACAATAAAATGAACATTACTTTTTGTGGCATCCTTTAATGAGACACTTGCCCTTCTTTGATGTCACTTAATTTCTTTATGTTGGGTTGAGCTGAAGGACAGCCAGCAGTAAGCCATTCTCCACAGATAGTTTGTTTCAGTGCTTTGTTTTTATTGCAACTATTGATGAGAATCCAGTTTCTTAAGTGTGACATTGCAATGGTATTACAGTTCCAAAGCTTTGGACACAACCTGAGATACATGTGCCTCTGTGTTACCCACAGCACGCATGTCTTTTCAACAGAGAGGCCCTAAGGAATGGCCTTATTACACAGGACGTGCACAGAAGTTCTGCCCAGCAACTCTCTGCTTTACATAAACAGGGCACAATCGGCACTGTGAACAATACAACTGTGGTTCGCTAGGTTTGCTAGTGTTCCCAGGAGACCTTTCCTCTGGATTCATTCCCAGTAGGACATTGTTGTTATTTTTCTGTTGCTGAGGGCAACCACAGCTGTGAACTGCCTGCTTAGGAGAAGTGTAAAAAGCTAGACAGATGATACACAGGTGTATCCCAGTTAACAAAGTAGATGTGCTCCTAGGCATTGCTTCTTTCACATAAAATTTGGTACTAGAGACAGAAATAACATGAAAAAAACATGGATATATTCCTACAGCACCAAAATAGAGCTTTTCCAATATTTTTCACCAAACATTGAAATTTTTAATATGATTCAAAACTAACAATAGACATATGTCAAATAAAACAATTAGGTCAGGTAAGTCTTGTATAAATAAAGACATTTAGAGCCTTCTATAGATTACTTTAAGGCTTCTTCAAAAACACAAGGATGTCTATCTTGTCATTTTTCTGTTGTTACACAGCATCTCACTGTAGCAATCTAAAGCTTTAAGCCTATGCTGAAGGACTCAGGCTGGATCTCTGAAAACCTGAAAACAAAAGGATAACCTGCATCTTTCTGAATTGGGAAAGAATGTTGGGAAACCCTTAGAGCAGATCTCAAACTTTGGTTGTCTAGATGTGATGGATTTCAGCTCCTACAAGCAGATAAATCTGGCTAAAGTTTTTGGGAGGTGAAGTCCCATAGGACCAAAATTTGAGAACCACTGTCTTACAACCCTTCCTGTCTGTGCATCTCTTTCCCTTGACACCACAAAATAGTGTGTTTAAATTCCAGTAATTCTTTCTTAGCATTATACAGTTAGCCTTCTATCTGATCTGTTACTATGGCCATGGAGATGATGCAGCATTTCAGCTTCAAGTTTGATAATGGCTCACACCACCAAATATGAATCACTGGAAGGGTGCTGCTTTCCAGCCATATGAGTCTGAAATACTTCATAAAAAGAAGCTTCGTTAAAGCAATCAATGTTTTCCTTCCTATGTTATGATCTCTTTGCCTATCACTACCTTAAAACTACCAAATATGATCCTCTACGTCTGGAATGGGAAACCTGTCCCTCCACGCCCCCGCCCCCCCTCACCCTACCACCAGATATTGTCAGACTGTAATTGTTTATGCCGGCTTTGACTGATGGGAGGTCTAACCAAGTTCCAAGCGGCTCTTATTTCTGTGAGGCTTATGAAAATGCAGTATGTTGAACAAAAAAAAAGGGGGGGAAGAGTTTGAAGCTCTCAGTAGAAAAGGGATTTTTGGTAGCTCTGGGCTTGCTCCCCTTATTTAGTATAACACAGAATATGGGTATAGTTTTATTCTCAACTTTATTTGTCCCAGCTACCCTACACAAGAATATGGTTTAAAAAAGACAAGCTTTTAAAAGCATTCAATTGTATCATTAATCGCCCCCCTCACTAATGGGATTTTGGAGAAAAGTGAAAACCTGGTTATTTGAACAGGCATTTGAATAGACAGTGCAATGAATATAGGAAAACGGAACTACGGATGACGAGTTGGATCATGATTCTAGTTATGAGACGCTAATTAATTGTTTACTGATGTGTAATTACTTAGTGTATTATTGTGTTAATTGTTTTTAAATGGTTTGTATGATGCTAGCATTGAATTTTTGCTGCTGCTGCTGTTAACCGTGTTGAGTCGCCTAAGGGCTGAGAAACAGCGGTATACAAATAAAGTAAAGAAATAAATTCTCTAGTTTAAATAACTCAGTACATTTAACATGTATTTGCAATAAATTAATAAATACATTGTACGTATTTCATCCAAATATCATTAGCAACATTTGGCTGTTGCCAGAGCAATACCGGACATATTTAGCAATGACTTTGTTTTTTGTACTTCTCTCATCCATGCTAAGAAAGAGGGTGTTTTTGCCAGAGTGCCCTGGTGATTTTACTGTTGTGTCCCCCTCTTGTGGAGAGTCCTGGAGGAGGGGAGAAAGGGGATCCTGCCTGAACAGAATTTTCCACTGTGTTCTCCTATGCAGAATTTTGGCCTTTGGAGGTTCCTTGGCTTGGGGAAAAGGGGGCTGAGAAGGACATGATAGCCATTGGCGCAGCTGTGGCACAGCTGCCTAGGAGTCAGCTGCATTAAGATCACTACTGACTGAAAGGTCATGAGTTCGAAGCCAGCCTGGGTCAGAGTGAGCTTCCGACCAAATTTGTGTAGTTTGTTGTTGACCTTTGCAGCCCAAAAGGCAGTTGCATCTGTCAAGTAGGAAATTTAGGTACCACTTTGTGGGGAGGCTAATTTAACTAATTTACGAGACCATAAAAATCTCCAGCAAGCATGCGAGGAATGAAGAAGTACTTAATGGGTGTCACGGATGGTGAAGCGATAGCTCCCCTGGTGGCCAGAAAAAGTTGGAATGTTTAATAGCCTGACTGTCTGTCTATATATGTTGTGTGTCTATAGCATTGAATGTTTGCCATGTATATGTACATTGTAATCCGCCCTGAGTCCCCTGCAGGGTGAGAAGGGGGGAATATAAATACTGTCAATAAATAAATAAATGTTTAAATATTTGAAAACATTTCACATTGAGAAGGGGGCAAGCTTGTTTTCAGCTGCTCTGGAGACTAGGACCCAGAGCAATGTATTCAAACTGCAGGGAAAAAAAGATTCCACCTAAACGTTAGGAAGAACTTCCTAATGGTAAGAGCTATTCAGCAGTAATGTATGTTACTTTGGAACAAGGTGGAGTGTCCTTCTCTGGATGTTTTTAAGCAGACTCTGGATGGCTATGTGTCAGGGGTGCTTTGATTCTGTGTTCCTGCATGGCAGGGGGGTTGGACTGGATGGTCCTTGTAGTCTCTTCCAGCTCTATGCTTTTAGGACAATTTTCAGTACCTCCATCCAATGTAGCCCCTGGTTGTAGTCAGGAAGTTTTTCTCCCAGATGATCTTAAATAGGAAACACTCTGCATGAGATGATAGAGAGCTGCTGCCAGTGAGAGTAAATATATTAAATTAAATGGACCAATAGTTTCGGGTGGGGTATAAGGCAGCTCCATATGAACTATTAAGGTATTTCATTCATTCATTCATTCATTCATTCATTCATTCATTCATTCCAGTCATCTGTCCATGGACCAGAGCAATTAAATACACAAAATCCAATGTATCCCGTTGGATTAATATAAATACGTTCAAGGGTTAATTTTGAAGCTGAACTTCAAAGTGTAACTATATACTTACGTTGTGTTTTTGTATTGGTTTTCAAGTGCTTCAGACTACAACATAAAGTGGGTACCATCAGTAGCATCAGCGTGTTTTTTCTGGGTTCAGAAGGTGAAGAAAGCATGAGGTAGAATAAGGAAACTGGAGAGAATGTTGACATGAAAGGGAAGAAAACACACATACACAGTTTAAGTTGTAAGCAAGGCACCTTTCACTCCCTGGCCAAATTCCATGCTCTTCTTGAACCTGCAGCTAGCTCAGATGACAGTGTTTATTGTTATGATGTTGTTTAAGATGAATACAACAATAAAACTATACTACCTTTGTGGGAAGCTGAGATGGTTACAATTTATTTTATTGAAAGATCCAAATGGAAGAGTTGCAAGAGGGCAACAGAGAATTCAAAGCCACTGAGAAATTATAGAATTGTTTCACACCAGGATGAAAAGTTACTATTAATGGCTCTGGGGAACTTAACTTATAACCAGGACTGAAACTTAAGGAGTGGGTTGTTCTGTGTTCCTTTAAACGAGACCATTCTGACCGCTCAGCAGTTCATGTCATTAATGCCAAGTACTGCGGGTCTCCAGTAATACTGAACTCTTCGTGACCTCCACAGACAATAATTGCTTTAGCATAGGATTGACAATCATAGCAACAAACTGCCCTCCAAATAAACACAAGCTTCAAATGCATTTTAGCCCCAGAGGCCTAAGCACATAAAGAATACATTGTCTGTTCCATGTTGTCCCATGATTAATAATATAGGCTGGAACAGTTGCAAAGGAGGGGAAGACTGCTCCAGTCCACCCAAAGGTTTCTCAGTGTCTCATGCGTAAAATGGGCAAAGAGCCGAACAACCACTGTGAGTTGACAGTCCTTTGCAGAACGTCTGTTCTCAATTATGCCGCTGTCCACTAGGTACACCTCTTAGCAGGAACTGCCACTATATTCCCCATTTCTACATATGGTTGTGAAAGCGGAACAGTGAAGAAAGCTGATAGGAAGAAAATCACATTATCTGAAATGTGATGCTGGAGAAGAGTTCTGGAATACTAAAAATGACAAATAAGTGGGTCCAAGAGCAAATGCAGCCTGAACCCTAGAAGCCAAGATGATTAATCTGAGCCTGTCATACTTGGGATATATCATGAGAAGAAATGACTCACTAGAAAACACAAGAATGCTGGATAATGTAGACGGCAACAGGAAAAGATGAAGACTGCATTCCAGATGGGGAGACTCAATCAAGAAAGTCATAGCCCTTAATCTGAAATATCTGAGCAGGGTTGTGCCATATAAAATCCAGAGTATCTGCTCTGAACTGTGGCAGTGTAGAAGGGACCTTAGAGGTCTCTTGTTGATAGGGTTGGAATAAGCCAAAGTTGACTTGATGACAGTTAACAACAACAGCAACAAAATTAATGCAAAACGTTTTTTGAAGTGACATTCTGTATTGTCATGGGGTTTATTCCACCAGTTGCCTCTGCAAATGAATCTTCCCAAAGCTCTAGGAACAGAAGCATAATGCTTGCTGATACTGAGTTAAGCCCCTTCTACACTGCCATATAATCCAGATTATAAAATCAGATAATCCACAAAGCAGATAATCTGGATTTTATTTGGCAGTGTAGAAGGAGTCTCAGGCTACTGGTATATCTGATCCAGTGCTGTGAACTCAATGGTTCTTTAAGATTTAAGACAGTATCCCAACCAACCCCTCCATAGAGATCTCTGATCCTTCCTGGTGGTCCCAAATCCACTTCTTAACTGGTCCCAATCCTGATTCACTTTTTTCCACAAAAGGCTGAATGTAATCAGACTGGTGCAGTGAAACTATAAGATTTGGGGTGTATCCTGAACTTCCCAATATGGATTCTTTTAATCTTAATCTGGAGACATCACTGTTCTCATAGGAGACATGCTTCTCCTTTAGTAGTAACCATGTTAGAGAACTGAGACGAGTTAAGAATTCCAGCTATACACTGTAAATCCCACGTAACAGCATTATAGACTGCTCTTCCCCAATGCCTTTCTGTATGTTTAAAGATCTCATTCCAGTTCTTCTTAAGATCAGTGAAATACACAAAACAATTAAAGCATATTGACAGCAACTGCTCCATGAATCAGGAACTTCTCAACAACATATAACAATAGCAGAAGGGGGGGGGGGGATTTTTTTCGATTGTCTCCTTCTTTGTCTTCCAGTGCAAATCCATAAAGAGACAGAAAAATCAATTTACACACAAATCACTTAAAACAGGCACTACAATACTCTCGTCTCAATCTATATGGTCGTAATGTGGTTTAAATGTATGCATATTTGGATGCTATTGCGCCTGGATAATTTTAATTTCAGTTATCTTTGCTAAATTCATTTATTAGAATCATTCTGTCAAATACCATTTTAAGCAGGCAAACCATTCCTGATTTCTAGGTGCCAAATGGGGAGATGTGCTTACCTCTTAGGCTTCTGAGAGGAAACTCACAGAAAAGCTACAATATTTAGAAATGGGGAGTGAATGCCATAGCTGCCTTGGCAACTTTGTCAGACATAACATGCTATTACAGAAAAGCACTTCCTCCAGCTCCAATTGGAATATGCCACAGGCTACAAATTCTAAATATAGACAATGAAGTCTACATGATTATATAGCATTTTATTAGAAACATCCATATTTCAAAATGCAACCATTATTAGTTCAAAGCATTTCATCTTTAAAAACACTGGAAAGAAATAATGTTTCCTATTTCATTTTCTTAGACAATTTCAGAACATATGGTCTTTTTCTTGCAGCTTTTACCCACATGTATTGGGATTGCCAAATTAACTGAGCAAGGTTCTTGTCACAGGGATTAATGGGGATTACGGAACTATTGGCACCTTTATTCCTGTTTACTGCAATCTTTAAAAAATACCCTCCCACCAAAATATAGTCACCTCTATGAGCAGAAAAAATGAAATGGACTCCTGTATTTCAGCAAAGCCAGATGTAAGCCATATGGTGACTTACTGTTATAGGCATGAGCAATAAGTCTTTGTTGAATCATGTTAGATAAAGTGCCCTAGTGGAAATGCTATTACTGTAGTCATGACTGGAGTATATGAATGGAGATTTCGGGAGTTTAAAGGATACAAACGGGGGTTGAGGAACCGACCTGTTTTAGTTTTGCTCTCAGCTTTGGCAAAATCATCCTGGAATTTCAGTTTCTTTGTACAAGTGATTATGCTTTGGTAAAAACCATGCCAGTGAGCCGAACGCTTGATATTAATCTCATCGTAATGTGAAAAATCCCAACAGTAACGTAGTCTGTTTTCATAGTAATCTAGTTACTAAGCAATCTCGCAGGTGCTACTGTGGTGGGAAGGCATATCCCAGGCAATTTGCAATGACTGTTGACACCAGGCCAACTTTCTCTCTCATTCCATATAAAAGCGAGCAAATCCTAAATCATCAGTGAAGCCGAGGTGCTTCCCTGCCCTCATCATTCAAGCATGTCTTTACATCAGGGACGAAATATATCATGACACAGTTTAAGTGAGAAATGTATTACATGGTGTCTAAAAGCCTATCTGAGTGGCTCTGAAAAATTAAAAACAGGATTAGGCTTTCCATGCAGACCATGCACACTCTAAGAAAATATTGCTACATAAATAACCCTGCATTAAAAAATAAAAGTCACCATGAAAGATATTTACACCCTTTTTACACTTTGGGTTTCAAGTACACATTTTCCAAATCACCTATCCATACTCTTTGGTCTTTGATGTCGCACAACAAAAATGCATTTTAGTAATGAAAAGATGACAGGGTGCAATCCTGATTTGTCAAAATCCATCTCATTTTCTCCTGTTGTTTTCAATAAGCTCTAGACAATACCCTTTACTTCTTTCCCTCCCACCCCCAAAATGAACCTCTCAGGCTATTGATATTAGTTTGATAAAACTGACCTTATTTAGCAGTCTGGCTAAATGATAATATTCTTCCTCAGCTAAAATAATGAGCCGCACTCTCTGATGTTTGAAAAATGCTTCAAGCTCCTTCATTTTATTTTCAGAGGACAAGGCAACATGAACAGTTGCAGCAAATGATATCGCACTAGATGCAGTAAATATATTCAAGCATGAATGAAGAAAGTATATATTACAGAGATTTGCTTATCTGTATCAGCTGCACACACCCACAGTCCTTTGAGAAACAGAAAGGATAATGGAATATCTCCATCCAACAGCATCATACCCTGTGGCCAGCGGGACATCTTTCACAGCAACATAGAATTCACTCTATCTAGCAGGTGGAACCTACCTTTTTTGACATTCAGATTACGTCTTATGTTGAATGTACACTGTAGAATTAATGAAGTTTGACACCATTATAATTGCCATGGCGCCAGGGGCAGCTCAACCCATTACGCAAAGTAAGCATTTGCAGTATAGTTGATTTTGCCCAGGGGTGCTCTTGGGGGAAAACAGACCTTGACATATGCGAGTTGTAGTTACTGGGATGTATAGTTCACCTACAAAGAGCATTCTGAACTCCACCAATGATGGAATTGAACCAAATATGGCACACAGAACTCCCACAATGAACAGAAAATATGTCAGTGATTGGTTGGGGGGGGGGGCGGGTGTGCTAAAATACTGTTTGCTTACCGTTGAAAATTACCTAGGGCCGCCTCTGCATGGCTCAATGCTATTAGCAGTTTTACAGTTAAGGTGTTGGTACCTTAGAAAACAAAAAATCCCAGAATTCCATAACATTGAGTCGTGTCAGTTAAAGTGGTGTTAAACTGCATTGATTCTGCAGATTAGACAGGTGCATCTGGAACATTATGCCTATGGGTGGGTTGTTTGTGATCTTGTGGGGAGACATATCCAGCACCTCCTTCTGTAAGGCCATTGTCCTAGGACACAAAAACCTGGGATACAAATACAGCTTTTCCTCCTCAGTTACTAACTGGCTTCAGATTAATTTTGCTTGCCCAAGTAAAGAGAGGAATGAATGGTCTTTCAATGTTTGGATTGAAATGCCAAGGCACACTTCTTCATCCCATCAATATCCAGTAAGGTGAAGCTGCACCCAGCAACTCATTAGCTTTTGTGGCAAGTTTGGGAAAATTGCTGTGTAAAATAAGCAATAAATAAGAAGTAGCCTTAGCCATGGATTACATGCCAAATTGACCAGCTACAACCTTTCTAAGTATGTGGTGCTATAAAGAATGAGGTCTCCATCACAAAAAAGTGTTCTGAGCAGTTACTGGGAAGCTATGAACATTTTTGAGCATCTTCCAGCCCAACAGTGAGGAACTTGTGGAAAACATAGATACACATTAACAGCAGTGGGCCATACATTGATAGATATTTCATAACACGACACACAGAATGCCAAACTGTAACATGGCAGATATAGATAGAACTGTTTCCCATGTGATGGGCAGAAGATAGACTAGGCCTTACAGGTAGTCTTTTAGCAATTTAAGATAGATCACCAGCTTTTAAACTACAAAAATAAAGCCTCTTCTCTCAAAATTATAATTCCTTGCTTGAACATGGAAACCCATTGGGTCACTGTGGGGAAGTAACACAGATCACCCCCATATCCAACTTATGGTGACCCTGTGATAGCAACCTATTAGCTTTTGTGGCAAATTTGGGAAATTTGGGAAAATTGCCCAGATGTAATACAGAAAAGAAATTCCAGAGCTAAAGTGTACTGTTTGTTCCCTCATTCTCATTGCCTTTTTCTGCTCATTTCTGGTTGGTGAAGCTTTCGGATTTTAAGGGAAATCAAAGCAGATCCCTCAAATATGAAGTCTTTCCACCCCTGTTCTACTTTATGTAAAACATAAATACTAGTTTAAGAAAGGGAATCGTGTGTAGCATAGACTGGTGCCAGCCACTCGGTTCCCAAAGAAGATCTATAGTCTTCAACAGAAATGAAATAAAAATTCACAGCTTATTGCTTAAGGAGTAAATTAGAAAACAAATCAGGCCTGCTTTTTCTAAAGCCCTGTCTACTAACTAATGCTACTGCTTACTGCTGAAAGAAGCTGTTGGCTGTGGAACTCATGCTTGAAATGCAATAGCAAATTGAGCAAGTTCAATCCAATTGATGCAGGATGAGTGTCTGGCATGCAACTGAGCCTCTCATTGAAGAAGGGAGATATCAATCAGGTAGGCAAAATATGGCTCTCTATATATGGTGCTTGATTTCCTCTGAATGATAGAAAACCAACAGGGTCAATAAAATGCTGCACAAGCACAATGGAACACCTATCTGTAATAGGCTCATGCTTGACAATCTCATGGATCACTTCAGAACTTTTATAAAGACCACACAATCAATGGTCTGCAGTACTACTGACCTACTTTAATAATTCCCAACAGTTACCTTTAGAGGAAAAATAAAACTGAAGCAGTGTAGTTTGGGGGAGTTAAAAATGATTGGCAATCATATTATTGGTTAAATTAAAGATACCACAATAATTGAAATCACTAAATATTTGGATAATAAACTCAGTCTACAGTGCTCTTTTCTGAGTTTTTCTCAAATGGAAATTAGCTATGGTAGAAATTTATCGTTGCTTCAAGAACATATGTTTGAGTGTCTGTGTACACATATAAAATCTCAGCGTATGTGAGAGCCAAATTGGAAACTTGGAAAGTGTTAACATTCTTACTCAGGTGTTACTTGTAAGGTTTGTGAGAAAACTGATTCACAAAGCTATATGAGTTATGGATACATTGATAACAAGGATGTTAATTTAACTCTACTGCAATCAAATATTGAACGACTAATAAAGGCTTAGAAAGTAGCTTTTGTATAAAACTCTGTATAAAACTTCTACAAAATCTATTACATAACTGTTACTTATTTCTGTATTTACTGATATAATGAATACTGAAGTTTTAAAAAAACTTTCCTAAGCCTTGGTAATGTTGTAAGGAATACATTAGCGATAACCAGAACTTAGTTGTTTCATCAATCAGCCTTTTAGACACTCTGTTGGCATAATCCTGGTAGAATTTGCCTGGAGTAGATCAGATTGATTTGAAAGTCTCTTACTCTAATAAATGCTTGACCTCTAGGTCTGTTGAATTCACTAGACACAGAGAAGTGGGGAACCAATCACCTTGGTGGAACATCCTGCTTTGCTGCCCTTATTTGATAAAGGACTTGACTGCTTTCAACCTTTTCAAGATGACTAGATGAAAGCTGCTCTCTCAAGAGTGGAAAGGTTAATTGACTACAGTGTGGTTAATCAATCACTTGAAAAGACTGACTACTGGTAGCTCCTTCCAGCTAGAGGTTCTTGCATAGTCATGTGAGACCTTCTTCTACAGCTTTAAGAAAGGACAGAAAAGAAAAACAATCCATTCAGACCTGATGACAATGGTAACTTTTCTCCTGCTTTAAAAAAGAAAACATATTGTATTGCATGGTTTAGCAAATTAAAATATATGGCATCCTATCAAGGTCCATTTCCAGTCATATGGTTAAGTGAAATAGCCCTTCCTTCTTTACCAGCCCCTTTTCCAGCAGGCTTTTGGAAATGATTAGCCCCAGGTCCTGCCCTGGCCATTGGTTAGGTCCCCGCTATGTACTCTACCCACTTCTCCAGCCCTCTGCAACCTCATTGTACTAACCCTAGTCCAGCCCTTTTATAATTATTCAGCCGGCCCCGGTAATGAATAATTAGGGCCATTAGTTAGGGCCTTGTTCTGCACTTTATCCACTTCCCCAGCCCTAAGTTTCCCATTGGCCCAGCCCTCTTATACCTGTGCAGCAGGCCTTGGAAATAAATAGCTCCAGGTGCCATCCTGACCACCAAGCAGGACCATGCTTGCACCTTACCCACTCCCCAGGCCCTAGTCTACTTTGTTGTGCTAGCCCAGCCCTTTCATAGTTGTCAAGGCCCACTCTGGAACTCTGGGCATTGCTAACTGAACTTGCCTGATGGAAATTAGTACTGAACTGGCTTTTAATTTTAAATATGTATGTCTGGTATATAGTATGATATCTTTGTTTTTTAATGATTATTCTGTATGTCTTTGTGTCAGTAATTGCAATACATGACCTAAGTTGGAGTCCCAAAGGGGAGATAGAGCGGTATGCAAATAAATTATTATTATTATTATTATTATTATTATTATTATTATTACCCTGATTCCAGTATGAACTGAGCATTTTGTATGGACAGGTGATTACACAAAAATTGGATCACATACACCCACCCCAAATTAACTGACCCACATGGAAAGCTTGAGAGGAGGGTTGTGCTCCTCACCACATTGAATATATGGAGCAAGGTAAAGTTTAGTCCTTTTATATTCCACTAATGTCAATGGGAGAGTTAAGTATGTGGTTAAACCTCTTCCACTGATATGGGGATTTAAGCATACTGCACTTTGACAGATTCACATTCACAATTAGAAGACAAGAAAACCTCTTTAAATTAGGAGAATGATGAATGGCATTGTATCTTACTGCTTTCCATGCAGTAAGTTAATCTTAGTGTAATAACTATTGATCACAAAGAGAAATAAATTAAGGCTGGAATCCAGCTCAAATTAAGAATGTTTATCTCTGTTCAGTGAGACAATTAAATATATGTACAGGCTTAAATCTATTCCACTGAAATCAATGCAACCCATGAGTGCTTGGGAACTGCGTAATTTTTGAGAGGTTGGTATAGAAAATCTCGGAAAGTTCTTAAATTTATCAAACTAGTTAAAAGTACCTATGAAAAATCAATAGCTGTGTCAGAAAGTAGCTACAAATAACCTATTTAATTCATGCTCCTCCAGTCATTTCCAGGTGGAAAACATATAACAAAAAAAGGCCTGAGAGGAAACAGTGCATGGTTTCACTTGCATAATGCAAAGTTATTCGTGATTTTTATGAAAATCGTTTTCCTTAAATTTGATTATAAGCCTTCCAGAATAAAGCTGACTGGTGGTGCAAAATAGCTTTCATATTCACATTATTATCCAATTGAGATTACTGAAATGTAGAAATGTTTGTGGGTTTCTCAGTGACAAAGTAGAATGGAGAGAGCACATATAGAAGAGAAATATGTGAGCCTATTTGCTCATTAATTCCATTTCTAGCCTGTCTCTGTCAATATCAGCAAAGCCCTTGGTGATGTAATGGGTTAAACCCTTGTGCCAATAGGAATGAAGACTGACAGGTCGAAGGTTCGAATCCGGGGAGAGTGTGGATGAGCTCCCACTGTCAGCTCCGGCTCCCCATGTGGGGACATGAAAGAAAACTCCCACAAGGATGGTAAAAAAAACATTGACACATCCAGGCATCCCCTGGGCAATGTCCTTGCAGACAGCCAATTCTCTCACACCAGAAGCGACTTACAGTTTCTCAAGTAGCTCCTGACATGAAAAAAAAAAGGCAAACTCAAGAAAACCATTTTTGGGGAGTATGGAGAGAAGCCTATTGCAAAAAAGCCCACACCAATTAAATGAAACCAGCTTCATACTGCTTTAGGAATGTATGTATGTATGTATGTATGCATGTATGTATTTATTTATTTGGTAGTTTTGTATACCGGTCTTCTCACCTCCATTCGAGGAACGTAACGAAGGATGCAAATTGCCCATGTATTGTCATGTAGTCTCCCCAAAGAAAGGAGTTGCAAAATCATAGGGCAAGAAACACAACAAATTTGTATATGTACACAGTGACTGGAATCCTATTGGGTCTTATCCATCTTCATCAACAAGATCCTCTGCAGAAGCAGCCTGCAAGTTCTCCTTGATCTATGTCTGCATTCAGTGTGGAAGTAATGCTGTTATGCACACAGAGGAATCATAGGTCTTGCACTGCCATTTAATACAAGGAGTGACCGCAGATTCAATATCCAACACCACACAGAAATTTATGCTATACAGTTCTGATGAAGAATCTTAATCTGATTGTACATATGTTTAATGAGTACTGAATATTGACTCTTTTGTAATTTTTTGCATATGTTTTCTTTATTTTTTTCCCTTTTGTTCATTTGTTTTGTTTTCTACATACACTATGAAACAATAAAAATTATTTTAAAAAAAGAAAGTAAAAAAAAAAAGAATCTTAGTAATCAGCTTTGATTATAAAATCACACAGGGAGCTGCCCATGATGCTTCCTGCCTACTAACTGTTGTTGCTTATGTTTGTGTGTAGAGGGGTAAAAACCAAATCTCATTTTAAATGACAAGAGATAAATCCAATTGTTAGCTCTGCTGGCAGTGATAGATCAACATGTACATTAAGTACCAGTTGGTTAAGTTCCAGTCTATTCTAGTAGGGGCCAACAGCTGGAATTTAGAAGAAATGGCAAGACAACACTGTTTCAAGCTGAGTTACATGTACATTGCTCTGGGTACACTACAGAACTGTGCCTGCAACATACAAGTGTTGAATAAAAAGTAATGCCTCCACCTTCGTTACTTGGGTTTGGATGGGAGTATTTTAAAAAATCAAACGCAGAAAATAATCCTTAAAATGTGCTCTTTAACTACAACTATTCACTTTTCCACATAATCACCAGAAAATTGGATACATTTCTGCCAACAATGAACAAGTTTTCTGAAGCCGTCACGGAAGAAGTTGACACTCTGTTTCCGCAATCCATCATGCACAGATCTTCCGATAGCCAAGCAAAGCAATAATGTGACCCACACATTCTTGTAAAATGCAGATTATGCTTGAAATTTCTCTCTGAGTGATACGACGATCATCCTGAATCAATCTGTCAACCTTTCGCTTGTGAAACTCGGTGGTTGCTGTCACAGGATGTCCAACTCTTTGTTTGTCCTGCAAGTCAGATGTTCCCACCTCAACATCTTTAAACTTACTTGCCCAACGACACACAGTACTCACATCAACACAATCACCATAAACAGCTTGCATTCTCTAATGAATCTCCTTTGGGGTGACACCTTCTACTGTCAAGAATTCAATGACTGGACGTTGCTTAAGTCGCATTGACCGACTGTCTGCGCAGGGTTCCATACTTCGCACTTTAACAACACAACCATACAATGTAAAGGTTTCCTGCCAAAATGGAACTGTAGAGGAGAGTCTACTGAACAAGCCAGTACCTGCCGCATACCAGTACTGCCATCTGTTGAGGAGTTAAGAAGGTGGAGGCATTACTTTTCATTCAAACCTCATATTTAAATGTGGCAAAAGTAGCCACTGGAAGGATTGGACAACCATACCTTATAGGCTACTTAGAAACTCTGCTATTTTAGGTGCAGAATAACTGTCTAAAACCAAGGAAAGGATGTGCTAAATAGGTCATCGATTTAAAGTCTGTAAATAATCTAAGGAGTAAAAAGACTGTCCAAACAAAAGCATTTAAAAATCTTGCAATTTTATTTGCATATAAAGGCCGCTAGATATATAATATCGCAATAAATTTAAAGAAACAGCTGCTTTCCTAAAGTCCATGAAGATAACATAAAACAGAATAAAGCTCAATAGCATTTACACTGGTAGAACAGAAATATCTATTTGCAACAATATTTTGTGCTAGCAAGATTGCATTTACACACAGTGCAAAAAAAAGGAGGGGAAAGAAATGGAAAGACAATTCAATAATATTTTAAATATAAAGGACAACAAAGCCTTATTTTAGTTAGGCTTGATTGTATTCGTTTGATTCTATACATGCTTGAAACTGCACAAAAATTTTAAACTCAAGCTCTTGAAGGCCTTGAGCACTTGGACAAGAAACATGTCACATTCGTCATAATTTAGACGTGCTGTACAGCATAATCTTGCAGATGCTACACTGGCAACATTAAATGTCTCACTTCGTTATAATGCACAATATATATATATATATATAAATCCATATTTAAAAGGAGTCCACATTTACATGTTTTTACTGCATGGAACACCTGCTCATTGCAGCTTTCATCCCCGTATTTTTTTAAAGCTAAAATAATTTAAGAAATTCACCCAAACATTGACGATTTAGATAATTGCATACAAGATGCCACTATCTAATTGGTCATTAAAGCAGGCAGAGACAAACTAAATCTAGAAGGCTGTTTCCCCCCTTCAGTGATACATTACTGCTAGCAGTATACTGTATGCAATGCATATATATTAGTGGACAAATTGATTAACTCCAATGGATGTACGTAAGAAGGAATTCTCCATTCTTCTCAACAGAGGGAGCGCATATATACTCAAATATAGACCACAATCTATCAAAACGAATGGCCATTCCACATCCTCTTTTAGAGCTCTACAGTTACATCCCATCTCTTCCATCAGGTTTATACATATCTCATTCTGTGCTGGATTGTGGCCCACACATGTGCAGGAACACACAAAATGCTAGGTCATGGAGTTTATTTGTCTTGTCATATTTAAAATGAAAGAAGAGGAGAGTGTAGCATTTTATCATTCGAAATACTTTTTTTTGAAAAAAAATCAAACAATAACAGTTGTGCAAATTTGGGTGTGTTTTTTTTCTAAACACTGCCTTTTAAATTTTTATTTAATAATATTAAAATAAGGTGTCTCACTCATTAAAAGAAAGCTTGGCTGTCCTTTGAGAACACTAACAATTTACAATGGCAAGATAATAAAACATAAAACTTCATTTTACAAATTCACAATGTTTTGTTTTACATTTTAAATGGATGCATCCCACCCCACCCGCCCCCAAAAGCACAACCTCTATTTTTTTTCTTTTGTACCAACAATTTACAAAAAACCCCACATCGTTTGTAAAGAAACATGTTAGGAGAACGTATTTTTTTAATTAGAAAAATGGCAGTTTATAGACCTCCCAATGCAGCAGTGCCTCATGATCCTTGCGGGGTTGGAAGGTCAAATATAATTGGTGGGTTGGTTGGTTGAAAGCTGACTGTACATGTTGAGGCATTAATGTACGTTGTGTAACCGTCTGTCATAATGCCGTAACCTGTAGGGAAAATGTGATACACTTACTATAATGCAGACAAACAATGTTGACCTAGTACAGTGCCTCAGGCTGGCGGAAAGAAAAGAGTTCTTGTAAGCAAGCCTTGGGAACTGTGTTCAGCTGAGTCTTTCAAAGTACTCTGAGCAGCTGAATGTCACCACATAATTTCCATTTTTAAAAAACACAATAACCCTTTTTGCTTTAATAAGAGCCAGCTGTTCAAATACAATTTATTTGAAGTGTTTGTAGCCAAAGAACTGAACACAAAGCACATTCCACTCCTATCCCTTTCCCCATAATTCCTTGGTTTTCTGATAATCTAGACCAGTGTTTCTCAAACTCTGTTCTTCCAGGTGTTTTGGACCTTAGCTTCCAGAAATCTTAGCCACCTTACCAACGATTAGGAATTCTGGGAACTGAAGTCCAAAACATCTTGAGGAGGACAGTTTGAGTACATAAGTGTACGCAAATGGTACACAAGTTTTAAATGTGTGAAGGCATTCCTAGCCACTGCAGAAACCTGGGCTTCCAGGTTCAATTCCAAGTCCAGGAGTATCCCCAAACTGCAAACCTGTGTCTTTAGGTCACGTGTAACCTTATCTACCACAGGCCGAATCCCACTTCAGCATTTAGCAGTTTGTTTTGTTTAAAGGATAGATGGATTCATCTGATCTAAGCATTAAGAAGAAGAATTTAGGTCAAATCTTAACTTGGCTTATTTTAATGAGTAGTTTTCCTTTGTGTCTGATGGGACAACCCATATGAGTAGAATTTGTATCATCTTAGTTCTGAATGCTCATTAAATTCATTTTATACTTACAGCATAAAACCTAGTTGTAAACAAATTGTACAATATCGGGCCTCACAGTAGTTTTTCATAATGATCTCCCATGCTAGGAATCTTTTGCATTCCATCAGCCTAACACTAATGTCACTGGAAGTTTTGATTACTTTCAACTTGCACCGTAAGTTGAAAGCTGCAGGCAATTTGCATTCTGTAGTAAAGTCTTTTTTCCTCTTCTTTTCCTCCTGTATTTTTTTTTAGCATTGATATATGTTCATTAATATTTATACACAAATATCCAATGTCTCTACAAATGCGTAAGAGAACTTGTGTGGCTGGTGCCGTGGTGAAGTCTCAGCCGTTTTTCATTATAAAGTTTTTGTTTACAAGACTTTACAACCCAGGCATAAAAACTTATTTGCTTTACAGTCATGTGGACTGGAGGAAAATCAACAATACCATGGAAGAGCCATCACCTCGTCTGTAACGTCCTCTAATGCTGTGAGCCTATGGAGAGCTTAATTAGAGGCAGCAGAGGAACCGCTGTGGGGTGGGGGGAGATGTGAAATATAAAGCATTTAGATGTGTAATTTTTAGTTCTAGGGTCACAAAGTCTTGCTCTTTTCTCCCAGACAGCACTCCTTGTATTTATCTCACTAGGATATAAAAGCTGCAGTTCATTAAATATTTAAACCCCCTACAGAATGTATTTTAAGTAATCTCTTATTACCTTATGCCCAGCAACGGAAGCTTATTGTGCTACAAATTTCCCTGACTTGAAATTAGCATTATGGCAGGATGTTTTGAAAAGCTCATCTGAAATGTCTACAAGCTATTAAAAGAATTTAATAATGTGGAATTTAATCCAGAATATTCTTTTTTTCCCTCTCCTTCTTCACGTGATTTAGTATTTGGGAGATGTTGTTCACATCTTGAATTTCTATAGGAAATCTATGAAGAATGAACTCACTTGCTGCACATAAAGAAATAATAGATGGCCTGTTTTCTTTGACTGCCCTTTGGTCATTTAAACATGTTCTCTATATTTGAAGATCACATAGCCTTCTTGGCCAGGGTTCAGTGGACAGGACAAAAAGTGCATTCTGCTTTTATCTTAAGCCCTAGGGTGAATCATGGTGGCATTTTGAATCAGACAGACAAAATACATACACATTTATTTATTTACAATCTCCTTTACTATTTTTCTACCAGAAAGAACAAACAGGGATAACATGAGGACTTGAACAAGCATAGGTGTTTCATCTGTATTACTAGAATTGTGATTCTTTGTGGCTGTTATTAATTGTCAAGTCTGCAGTATGGCAACCTTAAGAATGAGAGAGCTCCAAGAGTCCTGTCTTGCAAAGTCTGGACCATGACTTCTTTGATTGTCTTGATCTATTTCTAATGTAGTTTCCCCCTTTTTGTCTAACACTTTACCAATTATTATTATATTGTCCAATGTTGGCACTGGCATTCAATTCTCCCTAGGATAGACTGATTCAAGTTTTCTCTTCCAATGCTGTAAATTTGAGTTTCTCAACCAGGGTTTCCTGGAACCCTAAGATTCAGCAAGAGACTCCTGGGATTTTGCAAGAGAAAATGACTGGGGGGGGGGGGGGGGGTTGAAGCTGAAGATATAATTCTGTTTATGAGAGCAATAACTGAGTTCAAGAACAACTCTTTCATAAAGTCTATAGTTTAATAATTCAGAACTTGGGACCAATAATAAATCATGTCAATTTTTTCAAAATGCTTTAAATAACCTTATTACCATACATACCTTTTTGAATAATTTTTATTAAGAGTATATATATATTTGCAATATCACTAAAAAACAAGAGTGGGTATAAAAAAGATAAGCAGGAATGGACAGGGGGTGTGGGTGGGGGAGGGGTACTTTTTCTACCAATTACCCAGGTTACTTTCTTCTATTGGGCCCTGGAAATGTACAGCCATAGACTCTACCTAATTTCCCAGGCCCTTTAAAGTGCACTAGCGCCGGCCCGGCCTTTTAAATTGCCTTGAATAAGCAGGATTATTTTAAATATATATGTGCTATTGTGGTTTTTAATGCTTATATTGTCTTGTTAATTTTGTTTATGCTGTTTTCCTTGTAAGTATGGATTATGTTATTTGGAAACCGATATCCATATCTATCATTCCCAATAAAAAAGTATTCTAGTTTGAGTTGTATTTTCACTTTGAGTATTTTCTGAATTGTTTCTTGAATTTCTTTCCAATAGACGTTTGCTTTGCTTTTCTGCAAGTCCACCATATGTGAAAGAATGTGCCCTCTTGGGTTTCACATTTCCAACATTTATTTTGCATTTTTGTAGTATTTTGTTATTTTTTTGTGGAGTTATATATCACTGGTACATCATTTTGTACCAGTTCTCTTTCATATCACAGTCATATGCATATTTCAATTTATGATTCCAAATCTTCTCCCATTCCTCAAATTTTATAGGGCAACCTACATTCTTTGCCCATTTTATCATGCAAACTTTGACCATAAGTGCTTATTTTAAACAACATGTAATACAGTATTGATCCAAGACAATCTGCTACATGAAGCAAAGATCCTAGAATTCCTGACTATTAGAGAAGCTGGCTACTGATTTTGGGGTCCCAAGCAACAGGAGGGCCACAAGTTTGACACCTGTACATTAGATGCCTTATGTCCCTTCTTCTATCCCAAGTTCGGACTTCTGACTTGTGTACAACTCATAGTTATCCCTCCCTCCCTGCCATGAAATCTTAGCGCTGAGCCAAAATGTGTCTGTATCTCTCCATCCCCCTTTCCTTGTTCTTCCTATTGATATCTCTCCAAACCCCGTTCCCTTTTCTTCCTATTGATCTTTCCAAGCCCCGTCTCTGATCTTCCTATCAATCTCCCCAAGCCCTTTTCCCCTTTTCATCCTATTGACCACACCAAACCCATTGCCTTTTTATTTCGTATTGATCTCTCCACCCTCTTTTCTTTTTCTTCCTATCAATATCTCCATCTTCCCTGTGATCTTCTTCTTTCTTTCATGTCTGACATCACTTTTAATTGCCCTGACTCAATGCTGTGCAATGTTGGGATTTGTAGTTTGGGAAGGCACCAGCATACTTTGGCGGAGAAGGCTCAAGACCTTGTAAAACTACAGTTCCCGGGATACCATAGCAAGGAACCAGGGCAAGTGGTGTCAAACTGCATTCATTCCACAGTATAATTACACCCCAAGGAAGCTGGGGCAGGACAAACAGGAGAGGAAGGGTTATCTGTTTCTATGGTTTTCCTTTCAACTGCTTAGAAGCTTTGGTGTATTTTTAAAAAGGGATTCTAATCACAGCAACTATAATGTCCACCTTTTTTGGTCAAATTACAAGGAGTGCACTTTTTGCTGGACCTGTTCCGACCTACAAATAAATTGAACTTAAGAATGTATCTATAGAACCTATCTTACTTATAACTTGGGGACTGCCTGTACTTGCCTTCTTATGGCTAAACTGCCCTTATGCCAGCATAACCATCTTCTGTGATTTGATCTCAGAAATAAGACAGCAGAAGCATCTCCCACACAATTGCTCCACTGATTTAAGATCAGCTGGCAGAACGGAGGGGAGAAGGCACAGAGAAAGGCCAAGGGAGGAGCTGAAGTTCGTCAGTTACAAGCCCCTTCGGATCAAAGAAAACATCCCTTATACCAGCACAAAGTTCTGCAAGAGCAGGGCTAGGAAATTTCCAGCATCCCAAGGCCCATAGAGGTTGGAGTTTAATAGCCTATTGTTGGCTCAAACATCTTGGTGAATTAGGCTTGTGTTTGAACTCTTGCATTGCTTTAGCAAATGTTATGTCTTTCTTACCTTCATGGATTCCACCAAAGACATGGAGTTTTGGTCTTACTCGCCTTTGTACTGTGTTTAACAGTTCCACGCAGCCAACTCTTTGCAGTTCTTTTGGAACCCAGTCTCGAAAACCTAAAAGCAAAATGTAATCAATACTCTTAATTTTCTCTATTCAGGTAAGGTTTCACGTAGACTTTCAGGAAATCATAACTCACAGAAGGTTTATTGCATTATCTGTAACCCTAACATCTCCATTAAAGCATTCAATGGCTTTTAAGAAACTTTTCATTGTCACTTTGCCTATTTTAGGTTTCTGGGTTTTTTCCCCTGTGAGATTTGCCCCCTCCATTCCAATTAACATTTTTCTCTACATAATTTGATTTATTAAACTACAGGTATAGAATCTTCTACATAACATGAGGCTCTATGACATTTATTCCCGGCAGCAGTGCATCCCCCTCCTTCCCTCTCCCTTGGTCTTTCCATAATTGCCTTTGGAGATTGGTCAAGTAAGATTGCTTGTAATAGTTACTTTTTTCACATATGGGACAGCATTATGCCTAGTGCCTCATCTATACCAATAGTCAAAATCCAAAGAGTATAAATCTCACAAGGTAAACACAATAAAGAATTAAAATATGCCTCCTTTATCCTTGGTCTTGAGGAACAGTCAGCATGTTAAATTGTGTGTAAAATATGTTCCTTGATAGTGAAGATAAAGGGGGTTCCCACTTTCCATAACATTTTGTGCATAGCTTGCAAAGCCTTATTTTTATACTGAATATCTGGAATGAAGGGGATTTTCTCCTGTCTTTATGCTTTGTATATATATATTGGGATTATATGCAGAAGATTACAGAAAAGTATTTTCATGGGACCTTACATACTCATTGGAGCTTCAAGCCCATAGCTTCCACAGAAACAAGGTCTGCCAAAGTACCATTATGTCTGAGACCTGGCCACTAAGGAAGGAATTCAGAGCAACTATGAAATGATTCTCACTGAGTTAGTATTAATTGAATACTTTTAAAGAAAAGCCACTAAGTTCTACATATAATGCACAAAATCCATAAAACCTGACATCAATTATTACAGAAGTCTGCGGTCGGGAATATTGCATGCATAAAGATCAGAAGGGTAGAAAGATCTGAGTGGGGGAAGAGCTAAATCAAATATGAATGGAAGCAGCACATTCATCCTTGGTGTTACTTAATCAACTTCAAAGACGTTACACCAGGAACAAATTTGGCCGATGCTATTTCAGCACAGTGGGACATTCATTCAGCTGCTTCATGTCATTCACTTCTTATGTAAAGTACAATGTTAAAAAGAAGAAATTGTAGCATAATTTTCAGCCACACAGGTTAAGGTCTGGTATGTGGGGGATAAGAAATAATTTGGTAATTATATGCAGCAATGTGATTCACAATCCAAATTAAAAAAAACAAATTGAATCCAATATCCTGGTAAGACTTCTGAAACATCCTCCTATTAATGTGTTCAAATATTAAGTGAAGGCAAGCATAAAGTTAGAAAGCATGCCATCCACTGTATTTTAATACATAATTAAAACTCTGTATCAAAGTAAGAAGTCCCTGACCAAATTTCAGCCAGCCGTGAGAATCACTCAGATGTTGTAGGCTTGCTGTTGCCTCTTCCTGATGGAAAGCAACATTGGAGAATAAAACAATAACGGAGAAGATTATATGGGAGTGCCTTGCTGCCTGGAGAAGAGAAGTAGGGAAGGGAACCAAATTTGGGGGGGGGGGAGATCCTAAAATAGCGGTGGCAGTCACAACTGTGTCTTGTTCAGGAAATGGATAATGGGCCTGACACAGGTTGACAAGAGGAGGAATTTTCAACAATTTTTGTTGTAGGAAGTAGTAACATGTTGAAAAAGCGTATTTCATATTTTGCAGCTCCAGTACTGGAATGGATGGGGAGAGAAAAAAATGTTTTCTGTTAATTCATCCCCAGAAAACAAAAACAATAGAGTGGGTTTCTAACCTCATTGTTACCATGAAAAATAAACTGGAAGAGCCTGCACATTTGGCCTCACCTACCTGGTACTGAACATGTAAATGTTACAACAGCAATGCAGAAGAAAACTAGAGAAAGTCAACTCCAATGCAAATGCTGGAATGCATAAAGGAATACAGGGGAACCAATGGCCTCCCCAGGCTGAATGGAATCTGATTCCCATCAGTCCAGCGAGCCTGGCCAATGGCGAAGGATGATAGGAGGTGCAATTAAACATTACCAGGAGGCTTGATAGGTACAAAGAGTACTAATAAATACTTCATTTCTGACCCCTCATGGATCGCACTACAGTTCATATGTTGCACATAATGTTTGGTACACAGATTCAGAACCTAAAGTAAAAAAAAACAAAAACTTGTGCAAAACTGAATTATATTTCTACAAGGCTATATTCAAACTAGAATCCTAATTAGTTTCCAAAGGGTTGTTATTGCCGAACAGCAGAAGTATAGGATGCCTGAAACAAGTTTAACTGCAAAGTGTTTAATGATGCTAGTTGAAGATACAATTGCACATTGTAGAACAGTCAGATGACCAACTTGTCTTTATCTTGCAAACTTTTGGGGTATATATAGCTCCAACTGTCCCCTCATAACCAAATCAAAACAGGCACTGACAACACTCTCTGCTTAAGATACCTGAACTTAATCCGTTTGTTGTGTCACTTACCAAGAGGAGGTCCATGTGTCATTAAAATGTCAATGCCTTCAGGAATAAGATTCCATTTGTCCAATAAAGATTGACCTCTGGGTAAGTTAAAGCCCCATCCATTAAACCATGGTGTCCTTTGAAGGAAAGAAGAAACACTGTAAAATTATGAAATAATAGCTTGTTTTCCACATTTGTGTAGCAATGCAAATTCACTGCAGAAAATGCTTCTTCAAGGTCATGTACATACAAGAACAATGAAACAGAGTGACCAACAAATGAGTCTAAGCCACGGTCATACTGAGCCTACACTGTTGGCTATAGTGACCAAGAGAAAGAAGAATGAAACATTAAGCAACTTTTTTGTCATAGGGAAGAGATTTAATACAGAGAAGCTATAATTTGGTATATTAATTATATAAATGATGATTACAGGACTGATTCTTATGAAAAATTACTTCCCCATAGGGCGCTGTGGTTGCCAAAGGTTATTCTTCAAAAATTGATGCTTAGCTGGGCAAAAAGGTTGTTCTGAAATGCCATCTTTTAAAGTAATAGAATGATTCACTTCAATTTATACTCAAGGTCTGCATTTTACTATGGTACCGAATGACAGGTCACAGAAGACGGATGCAAAATAAAATACTGTGTCCTTATAAGTATCGGAAAAACTGTAGTGTTACAGAAGGCAATGCCATGGACAACCTATATCAATTCCGCATATCTTTCTGAGTGACAAAGTGAAGGAACAGTCTTCTCCATTACACTATGTCAATTGACCTAAGCTTCTGTTATGACCACCATTATAAACTACACCCAACTTATGTTACTAATCTTTAACTTATAGCACTAAGTACAAAATATTTAGCAGTTTGCCTGGACATTTTAATAGCTTTTCAGGCAACTAGAACCTCCATATTGCAAGTCTGCAAATTTCCACATAGGTGAACTGGTGAATGGATGGATCCTTTTATTTTCTGCCTCTAGAAAATATCAATCACAAAACTAATGGAGGATGAGTGATTTGTTATATTCTAAATACAGTATTTATTCATTCATGTGCTTTATATGCAATTTTCTCTCTCTTAAAAGAGGCTCTTAAGTGGCACATTAACAATCCAGCTATGTTTTTAGATAATTATTTGTGATAGTTTGGTAACTTATATAAAGGAAATGTGTAACAGTAAAGCACTTGGAGGAGGGAACGGTGGGTTCTGATTGCTGCTCGGCTGTAATGCTACATGAGACCTCCCTCTCTAAGGCTTAGGCTCAGAGCCTTTGTGGAGCACACAAAATCCTTGTGAGGACTATATCTCTTCCCCCCAGGCCATATGTTATGCAAGCCTGCTTTACGACAATTCTTTAATACTAATGTCTAGAATATTAAGGTCTTTGAGATGTGCTCTCAAACCATAGCTGTGATATCTGAACCAGGACCATCCAATCAACTCCCTATTGTGTAATGTGCCTTCAGATTGAGTCTCACTTATGACAACACTATTATAGGATATTCTTGGAACAATTCATTCAAAGGAGGTTTGTCATTGCATAGCCTGAGCAGGGTGTTGAACTGGCTAGGCAAAACTACGGTGAGGTGGATCTGTAATTGGTTAAGTGGACGAACACAGAGAGTGCTCATTAATGCTTCCTCCTCATCTTGGAAAGAAGTGACAAGTGGAGTGCCGCAGGGTTCCGTCCTGGGCCCGGTCCTGTTCAACATCTTTATTAATGACTTAGATGAAGGGCTAGAAGGCATGATCATCAAGTTTGCAGACGACACCAAATTGGGAGGGATAGCCAATAGTCCAGAGGACAGGAGCAGAATTCAAAACGATCTTGACAGATTAGAGAGATGGGCCAAAACTAACAAAATGAAGTTCAACAGTGACAAATGCAAGATACTCCACTTTGGCAGAAAAAATGAAATGCAAAGATACATAATGGGGGACGCCTGGCTCGAGAGCAGTACGTGTGAAAAAGATCTTGGAGTTCTCGTGGACAACAAGTTAAACATGAGCCAACAATGTGATGTGGCGGCAAAAAAAGCCAATAGGATTTTGGCCTGCATCAATAGGAGCATAGTGTCTAGATCTAAGGAAGTAATGCTACCCCTCTATTCTGCTTTGGTTAGACCACATCTGGAATATTGTGTCCAATTCTGGGCACCACAATTCAAGAGAGATATTGACAAGCTGGAATGTGTCCAGAGGAGGGCGACTAAAATGATCAAGGGTCTGGAGAACAAGCCCTATGAGGAGCGGCTTAGGGAACTGGGCATGTTTAGCCTGAAGAAGAGAAGGCTGAGAGGAGATATGATAGCCATGTATAAATATGTGAGAGGAAGCCACAGGGAGGAGGGAGCAAGCTTGTTTTCTGCTTCCTTGGAGACTAGGACGCGGAACAATGGCTTCAAACTACAAGAGAGGAGATTCCATCTGAACATTAGGAAGAACTTCCTAACTGTGAGAGCCGTTCAGCAGTGGAACTCTCTGCCCCGGAGTGTGGTGGAGGCTCCTTCTTTGGAAGCTTTTAAGCAGAGGCTGGATGGCCATCTGTCAGGGGTGATTTGAATGCAATATTCCTGCTTCTTGGCAGGGGGTTGGACTGGATGGCCCATGAGGTCTCTTCCAACTCTTTGATTCTATGATTCTATGATTCTATGATTCTTCCAAAGTACTGGTTCAGTGTTCAAATTACCAGACCACACTGGCCTTTCCCCAATTAACAGTATTTCATCAAGATCTGATGATGTTTTTTGAATCTTTGTTGGCAAACTATAATGTGATGGGACAGAGTGGAAACTGCAGTCTTCTGAGTCAACTAATAAAATCACTATATAATTCCTAACAGCTGCTAAACTGGCTGGGATTTCTGGGAGCTGAAGTCTAAAACACCTGGAGGACAGTTTGAGAAACAATGGTTTAGAAAATAAGCTGAACAACACATATGTACACATTACAGCATCTTTCTTAGTATTGATTTATTTAAAACTTTTATATCCTGATCTTCTCTATCCCCGTAGAGGGACTCAGACTGGCTAACAGCAAGGATTCAATGGTAACAGTACAGTCTAAAATCAAAACACTCTAACAACAAACATCAACAGTGAATGAAAATACAAATAGAGTAAAATACATATAAGCCAATTTGCCTAAATAAAATCATGTCCAATTCAGTCTGCATCTTGTGGTCCATAACTTTGGTAAGAAACACAATTCTATCTATCTGTGGAAAAACTTGGAAGTTATTTCTAAGCTCTCAATTTTTAGCAGGTAGGATTTTTTAAAATAAGAAATACAATACAATGGCACAAAATATACAGTAACAAAGACTGCCAAGGAACCTTGAAATAAATATCCAAGAAGCACTCTGGTTGAAAGAACTTGAAGCTTCTATGCACACAGGAATGTAGGTAGCCTGTATATGCATTGTAGCCTCAAATACAAAATGTGTCAATGCTTCTCCATTCCAAAAGACCATTCAGGTATTTTTGGTATTTTCTTCCTCAGATTTGCATGTGACTATTTCTATTTCAGAACATACATTACACCCATTAGATTAAAGGTTTTTTTTTCTGTTTTCTGATTTTAAGGCATTTGAGAGCGGTATTATATCAACTATGAGACTGCAATGAGACGCTATATGTGAGAATAAGTAAATGACTTCACATAACCATTTCCATATGAGTAGTTATTATTGAAACCACAAGATTCTTTGTTGTAGTAACCTAAGATAAAATGGCTATATAAGGATGCAAATTTTTTTACATACAATTGGGAATGTGGCCACTGTTAGTTTATAACAAAGCAGTTAGCGTAATCTGGGTTATGAATAACTAAAAAAGAACCAGCGTTACTCCTTCACATACAGGTGTTAACCTGCTCCACAGCATACTTAGCCTAATTATTAGTCTAATGATTAATCCACCCTAGCTGCTTCCATAAATATAGTGGCAGCAACTAGCAGCACTCCAGACTAAATCTAGATATAAAAGACTGCCATCTGGCCCACCAGTTGTTAATCATAAACTCTTCTCCCTTCTGCTTGTTTTGGCACATTGTCTCAGTTCACTCACCTGCCAACTTTCTTTTTCCACAGCACCAGTCTTGTGTTATTGCTTTTAAAACATGAATCTGCTTTATACTAATTCAGTCTGATGCTCTTTCTATCCCATTATTGTATTTATTATTTATTTACTGTACTTATACCCCGCCCTTCTCACCCCTGAAGGGGGACTCAGGGCGGCTTACAAACTATGGCAATAATTCAATGTCAGATTCAAACAATAACAATATTAGTGAAACACAATTTTATACAACTGTAAAAATATATACATATCAATTGAAATAGTCTTTTGAACGATTAAAACATATGAAAAGTCTAGCACAAACCGAGCTTTGTAAATATTGAACTAATGGCTTTGCCATTCTTCCATCATACTTATGGGTCATATTAATCCCCAAAGGCTTGCTTAAATGTCCAGGTATTAAGATTCTTCTTGAAGCTTAAGAGCGAGGGGGCTGTTCTGATGTCACCGGGGAGGGAGTTCCACTGCTGCAGGGCCACTACCAAGAAGGCTTTGTCTCTCGTCATTACTGTTTATTCTATGCCTTGGAAATGTAACGTTTTTGTACTACATACCTAGAACTTCCCAGTCTGACCAGGAGCCCATCTACACAGACCACATATGTCAGTGAGGTACATGGATCAGTGGTACGGCAGTTCTCACGGCCAGCTACTAAGCTGATTCAGCATCGGCAAGTGTCCACATTGTGAGGTTGGAGTGCTGAAATGATGCAGGAAAGGTAAGAGGGAAGAACCCCCCCCCCCATTCCCCACTCCTTTCTCTGATTGCTTTGGCACTTCATCCAGCATCAGTAGATGTGACCAACTATGATCCCTGACAGCCAATGATATATGGGGGATGGTAAGTGCCATTTCCTGTCCCTGAGCTGCCTGAGCCTGGGGAAAGAGAGATGGCCTTGGGAACAGCCACAACCATTTCCAAATAGGAAGCAGCTCAACTGTTCACATGCCACAAAGTGCAGAGAAGCTCCAGAGCTTCTCACAACTTTTTTATGTGAGAGAATGTCATGTTAAGTGCCGTTGGTAGATAGTAGGGCAATTGAACTCCGTGCATCTGTGAATGCCACAGAGTTCATTCACCCCTACCTCAACTCATTTGGTAGGTGGGCCCACAGAGGGCTCTTCAAGACAATTCTGGATATCTTTTACTATAGAGACTGCAGGCGTAGTTTACAATATACATCAAACATACACTCTGCAACTGAGATAAGATCCTTTTGTTACCAAGGCCTACAACATGTAAAGATTCTGGTGGTTTTCTAGTTAGGTGATGGAAAGATGAGAGATGAATAATAACCATAGTGTGACATGGCCAATTCCCCAGCAATGACCTTATGTGGTTGCTTATTAGAGCAGAGACCTGTTCAAAAGCAGAGAACTGGACACTTCCCAACTCCAAGAAGCATTTTCCTAAACAATTGAGTCCTATCAGCCAAACAGATCCACACTTGAAAAATCACATCAGTGGCACCGACCTCAAAGCCAGCCTTCTTTCCATGAAGGCAATCTGTTGCTATAGCACCCAATGGCCATCCATCCTTTGCTTACAGATAGAATCCATTTGGCTATACTGTCAAAGAGCACATACTGTTGTTTGCCTACTGTGTCTTCAAAACTGCCTTCTTCAGTAACATGAAACAAAGGAGAAGACAGCCTTTTTCATCTTCCATGGTGACAGTTTTTCTAATAATTAAAGATTCCTACATAATTGCTTCTTAACTGTTCCCTTTCCAGTCCTCACATCACAAACCCACCTGCTTAGGATTTTCCACAGAGGACTTGATTGTCTTCCAATCTTCCAAAAACTTGACTGAAAGACAATCAAGTCCTTGTTATTCTCCACTGGACCCACATATTCTCACTTTCTATCACATGCAAACCCACAAACACCTATGCTAGAGTCAGCAATAGCTTTTAGCAGTAATGTATTTGTATTACAAGTAATTCTATTAACTTTGAGGACTAGATGCTTTTCTGATGTCCAATAAACAATATTTAAATAGTTTTACGAACAACGTGTGTATCTGGCATCTTATCAACCACACCACAAAGCTAACATAGAAATTGCATCAGAAGTACATAGCTTGTCAAAGAATATTATGAACTCAGCAGCAACCACATCACAAGGTAACACAAACCCATTCACAATGATGGAAGTCTATTCATATTCACTAGTTTGTGTGGCTACAGAAACCTGAAAACTTTCTTAAAATGTACATTTACAAAACAAAACAAAAACTTACACTGAACACAGAAACCTCTAAAGACTGACAGCTTCCCCCCACCCTTTAAGTGCTTTGAACAAATAGCTTTTTGAACTATATTCTTTCCACAGCCTGCTCGTATCTCGACTCCATCTCAAAAGGAAACACTCTCAAGTAATAACAGTAATGAAAGCCTTTTTTATTTTCACCAGCACTCAAAGTAAAAGGCACAAACACCAATGATTACTAGGGAGGGAGATGATTCCATCTGCAGAACAAAAATTACAGGACAGGGCATTAAATATGCATTCTCAGGATTGTTCAATTATAGGACTGCCCTGTAAATATGGCCTGAGAGTATCTATTTCAGTTTTACATTTTGGAATGTAATAATAGAGAATGTCCTGAACTGAATGAACTGAAAGGGGAACTGCTGACCTTTTGGCAAAATAAAGAAAAGCCTTTCAATAAAACACGGAGCTTTTTCACATATTTGCATGCATCTGTGCCCTTTCTCCATTTAATGAAGTGAGTGGAAAGAGCATGTTGGTAAGACAAAAACTATTGTAAAGGTTGAATCCATAAATAAAAAAAACAAGAACCTTTTATTTAAAACACACACAAAATAAATTCCTTTCTCTCTGTATTTATATAAAATGTTTCAAGAGGGCCATAAGATGTTAAGGTTTAAAAACAGTGCTTTTGTGACTAGCTGGTTGTTATAATTTATAAGGATTCAGAAATAATCACCTCATTAAGAGTGCAGTACTAGAACCTATGACAGTTTAAAATCACACTCATTTCTAAAATTATGATAATGATGGTAAGTGTTCATTACTTCACAAAAGAGCAAACCTGCTGCATAAATTTCCATTCCAAGATTGGGAAGGATCTTGGGATTAGACCCAGGTCAGCTACAACCTCAACACTTGAATGGATGGACCTTTGGTCTGATTCGGAACACAGCCTCTTCCAATATTCTTTTCCAAGTTCAGCTACTATTGTTCTTTATTTCTTACTAGCCTGGGAGCCTGGCAATGCCCTGCATCTTTGAAAATGGCATTGTTTGTTTTGGGATGTTAGATAATATAAGTTCAGTAATTTGTAGCTTTATTTCTTTCCTGATGTTTTTTAATGAATGCTTCCATTAGAAAATGCACAAGAATGTGGGTGAACTGCAATTTCCAAAATCATGGGTCATTCACCTCAAACCCCACCACTATTCAAAATTGGCCATGTTGGGTCTGTGTGCCAAGTTTGGTCCAGATCTGATGTTGGCTGGGTTCAGTGCTCTATGGATAAGGGTGTACTACAACTCCCAGATCCAAGGACAATCACTTCCAAACCCTGCCTGTATGCACAGTTGTCCAGCCGCTGGTGGCACAGTGGGTTAAACCACTGAACTGCTGAGCTTGTTGACTGAAAGGTCGCAGGTTCAAATCTAGGGAGCGGCGTGAGCTCCCACTTTCAGCCCCAGCTTCTGCCAACCTAGCAGTTCGAAAGCATGCAAATGTCAGTAGATCAATAGGTACCACTCTGGCAGGAAGGTAACAGCACTCCATGCAGTCATGCCAGCCACATGATCTTGGAGGTGTCTACAGACAACAGTGGCTCTTCGGCTTAGAAATGGAGATGAGCACCAACCCCCAGAGTCAGACATGTCTCGACTTAATCTCAGGGGGGAAAAACCTCCCTTTGCCAAGTTTGGTCCTGATCCCTTGTTGGTGGGGTCATAGTATTGCTGGATGTACATGAACTACAACTCCCAAAATCAAGATACATTTTCACAAACCCCTGCAGTATGTTCAGGTTGTCATGGGGCTTCTCGGTGCCAAGTTTGGTCCTGATCCATTGTCGATGGGGGTAACAGTATCGCTGGATAGAGGTGAACCACAACTCCTGAAATCAAGGTCCATTCCCACAAACCCCTGCAGTATGTTCAGTTGGTTATGGGGTTTCTCTATGCCAACTTTGGTCCCAGTCCATTGTCAGTGGGGGTCACAGTTTCTTTGGATGCAAGTGAACTATAAGGTCAAGTTCCCCCAAGCATCTCCAGTTATGTTCTGTTGTTCATGGGGAGTTGGTGTGCCAAGTTTAGTCCAGGTCCATCATTCGTGGGGATGGCAGTAGTCTGTGGGAGCCAAATTGTGTGATGGTACTGCAAATCCCATCATTTGTTACAAGTTTGGTGCAGATCCATCATTGGTTGAGTTCACTGTGCTCTCTGGATGTAGGTGAACTACAACTATAAATCATGCTGAATTCTTCCCAAACCTCTTGTTCAGTTGCTGATCAATTCTATTTGCTGTGCGCCATAGGAAAGGATAGGGTTAAGGGAGAGGCAGTGGGTGGGGTCATGCAAATTCCATACCCATGGAGAGAGAAAGGAACCCTGAGAGGTCCATTCTTGAGGAAAAAGCTAGAGTGAAATTGTCCCCAAATGAAAGCCTTCACTTGGGTGGTGGGCAAAAAAGCTAGAGTGAAATTGTCCCCAAATGAAAGCCTTCACTTGGGTGGTGGGCAATATGGTGTTAGTGGAGTACATTGGCAGGGTTTGGGAGATATGTTCACGGCACCCACTATAACCTGAAATGTCCTTTTAGGGAGTGCTTTTGGTGGCTCCTCAACACTGTGGGTTAAAGCTGTTTGTGGAGGCAGGATCCTGTCTGTATAAGTGGACACCTCTGCCACATACACATATGGACATTTTCACTTTTATTATGTGTATAGATAGATAGATTACATGGAATCAATGGCAGACATTAATTTTATATTTGCTTATATCTCACTTTGGATTCCTTTGTATCAGGATCCCATTTTATCCACAAAAAATAGGCTTATGAGTTAGTCTGGCTACCTGCTTGAGCCCCCAATTTCTAGGGAAACAGATTAGGATTTTTGGTGATCCAGGGCAACGCAATCTTATCACCACCACCTACTGATGTAGGAAAAACTTATCAAAAGGTGAGGAGGGAGTGGATATACAAAATAATTTGTGTATTTGTTCAGTCATTTCCGACTCTTCATGAGCTCATGGAGCAGCCCACACCAAACATAAATAAATATTTTAAAACAAGTAAACATTATTGTCAGCTCTTGACAGAACTTATTGCACTTTTTGATTATTGCACTTCACGTTTGCTGCACTTCACATTACCCAATGAGGACTGAGTTTCTCATCAGCCTAGATTTATTCACAGAATACTTGCTTGAATAAGGTCTTCAGCTGATGTTTGAATGATGTTAAGGAGGGTGTCATTTTGATCTTTCTGGGTAGGGTATTCCAAAGCCTCGGGGCAGCCACTTTCCCTTGCCGCTGCCAAATGTATTTGGGACAGTGGCAAATGAGAGAGTAGGGCTTTCCCTTAAGTTTGGTATGAAGAGATGCAGTCAGATAAGTAAGTTGGACCTTTAACCATTTGGGGCTTTAAAGGTTAAAACCAGCAACTTGAATCAGGCTCGGAAACAAATTGGCAGCCAGTGGGGTGGCATGCTCCCTGTGTCCAGCATCTGTATGTATTTTGGCTGCAGATGTTTGGACTAGTTGAAGCTTCCAAGCACTCTTCAGGGACAGCCCAATGTAGAGCATGTTACAGTAATCTAAGTGGGATGTAACTGAGGCATGGACCACCATGGTCAGATCTGGCTTCTTGATATGTTTTTTGTACTATAATTCTGAACATAGTAATTTCTGACTACTATTTGAAATGTGTATGCTTTTACTTATATCTCTATCTATCTACTCACTCCCACACTGGTCTAGATCTCAGCATTCAAAAATATCAGTACTGTCTTTCAGTACTGAATCTAAAGCAGCATTGAATCTAAGGTGCAAACTGTTTTTAAAGCCCCTTAAACGGGAAAAAAACCTATGTATTTTAGTCGAATAAATATGATATTTTGAAACTGAAATTTAAGTTCTACGGTTAGGTCATTAGATATCTCTGCACAATGTTTACCTTTCCCACCTTTGGTTCACAGATATTTCTTAGGAGGCAAGGAAGTTCAAATTAGAACTTCAAGTCTGCAAAATTATTTTAATACTCTATTGCTTCTCTAGAAACAATATACCCATCTTAGGTGTCCGAGCTGCTAATTATATTGCAAGTTAGTTAATGAGCTTGGGCAACATTGGGAGTACTACAAAAAAAATTAAAAAAAAATTCTTAGAGTCTAGGATAAATATTAGCCCACTTAAAATTAAAAGCAAATGCAAGGATACAGTGTTACACAAGTGTATCTCACTTTAAGGCACTTCACTTTAGAACACTTTGCGAATACAGCACTTTTTAGTTGCACAATACAACACTGTTTTGTTACCTTGCTCTGTTTGCACCTTTTGCGTACTTTGTTTTCAATGATGCGTTCTAGTGCTATTTCACACTTAAGAAATGATCTTGTACATATGTCTTTGGGATTTGATATGGCCTGGCAAGTGAAAAAAAGGCTGCAATTGGCTTTAAAGTGATATTTGCTTTAGGTCTGGAACTTAACGCACCATATTAGTAAGGTAAGCCCTTACGCTGTAGGTTCACATCTCTATCTCATGTGTATATATGTGTCTTAAACACTCATAACATTTTAGCATGCAATGTGATCTTTTTCATATAAAGCAAGGCTGACATAAAATAATGAAGAAATATAATTTCATTCATTTCAGAAACCAGTTCTAGCACAGAACTGAATGGATTGCTCCAAGCAAAAAGAGAAAAGAAACATTATAATGGGGGCACAGGGCGACACATCACTGTGACAAATCTGAGAAGTATACAAAGCTTTCTTCCCACATAAGTTCTAGTAAATTGTACACAAGGTAAAAATCAACCTACTGAAAATAGAACAAATGCTCTGAAATAATATTGTTGTTGAATAGTAAATTGTGGCATTTCTAAAAGGAGGTCATATTCCTCTAGTCTAGTTCATCAATTTGATGCCGTTAAAACTTGTGCTCCGGTCAATAGGCACATATCTAGGATTTCCAAAACTGTTTGATATTTTTTTAAAAAAAATCACACATTGCTCAGGCTGCTTTTGAATTTTTTTTCAAAACCCCTTTCCCTCAAAAGATCATTTACATGTTTCACTACAGTATTATGAGTCTCAGTGAGATAACTCAGGTGCGTCTATAATACTGAATTAATACAATTTGACACAGTTTTAACTGCCATGGCTCAATGCTATGAAATCATGGGGCTTGTTGATTTAAAAGATCTTTAGCTTTTTCTGTGAAAGACTCACTAAACTATAAGTCTCAGCTTTCTATAGTATAGCATTCCATGGAAGATAGTGGTGTTAAACTGTGGATGCACTCATAGACAGATCAAATGGTATCCAGAGGAAAGGCATATACAACAGAAAAATGTGCTAGTGTTTGTTAGTGACACATGTCTATAAAACTGTCACAGATTTAACATAAAAACATAAAAATATATAGAAATATACAAAAAGTGAGACGTTTTTAAAAATCATGAAGAAGATTTTTCCATAATGCATTGTGGGCTTCCAGTGTGCTGGACAAAATGAAGTTGAGGACTAACTGAAAAGTACAGTTATTGAGATATGCCCTCAAAGGGGAAGGAACTCCTACCCAAAACATTTGTTCAACTGTAGTGCGCTTCAAACATCCTGTGCGTACATTGGAAAACCTCACTTTTGTGAACCACAAAGACACAAAAGAAGAAATGGTGGCTCTTTAAGCAGTTTCTGACCATAGCTGCACACACAAAACAAATGCTAATTATTTCCCATTTTTCCACCCAAAATCATCTATGGGATGTGTGCAAAAAGAAATGATTTAGGAATGACTGATCATTTTGGTGGAAATTGGGTTGCTGTGAGTTTTCTACACAGTATGGCCATGTTTTAGAAGCATTCTCTCCTGATGTTTCACCTGCATCTATGGCAGGCATCCTCAGAGGTTGTGAGGTCTGTTGGAAACTAGGCAAGTGGGGTTTATGTGGAATTTTCAGTGGGTTTATGTGAAATCCTGTGGAATTTTCAGGGTGGGAGATTTTTTTTTGTATGTGGGGTCAATGAGTGCATTGACCCCCAACAAATAGATATTCTGCACCTTCATAAAAAATCTTTTAGTCCCTAAAAACTGCAGAGTGAGAGTTTGAAAATTGTTGGCACCTAGCTTTATTTGCTGTATTCACTATCCCCTTGATCAACTTGCCAGCACCTTTTAAGCTCGATTTCTAACTTTTCAACTCAGGTTTTAAGTTATTGAATTGCAAGAAATTTGGGTACTGAAGGAAAAAGTTATGGGATGGGCAGAATTAATTATTGGGATTTTGACACCCCCCCCCCCCCAAGGCAACTACATTCCTGGTGGATTGTCTCCTTTTAAAAAACAAAATTCCCAGCAGTCTGGCAGACTTCTTAGAAGGCCCATGGGAGGTCTAGCTTCCAGGAAAAAAGGCTTTAAAACACTGTAAGCCAGTGAGAGGCTATGAACAAAGAAAACTGCATTATACAAGAAGAGTGCACTATTTCTAGTTTGAAACAACAAACAAACAAATGCAATCTAGACAAACCCCTGAGCAAACAAATTCATCACAGTGAGGTAAAGGTACACTTAATGAGGATTTAGTATTTAGCATTGTACTGTAACAACTGCCAAGGCTGTACACCACTGCATTGATCCAAGTTATGTATATATTTGGGGGGGGGGGGGGGAGAAAGAGAAAAACAGTATGTATGAACATTGACACTGAGGTACATCTAGCCTTACATTTCTCTCTGCTTTTTCTAAGCTATTGCAATATCTTCAGTCTGAGATTTGCAATATGTGGTGAACAAGAACTGGACTATTTGTAATGGATGTGGATATACAAGGTCTCAGAGGAAAGCTGAATGTAATATTTAAGTACTTTTATATTCAAAGTTTTAACTTTTCTTGTTACGTATCTTCAAATTGTTTCTAGCTTATGACAATTCTAATGCAAACCTATCTCTCTCTCTTTTTCACAGCATGATTTCCCCAAAGGGGGGTTTGCCATTGCCTTACTCTCAATAAAATCCTGGTTTGGTGTGGCAACAGCACTCTTTGGCAGGGAAAGCTAAAGACACTGTAAAACTACAACTCCTATGATTTTATACTATTGAGCCATGACAGTGAAAGTGGTGTCAAACTGCATTAATTCCACAGTGTAGATCAGTGTTTCTCAACCTGGAGGTCGGGACCCCATGGGAGGGTCACGAGGGAGGGTAAGAGGGGTTTCCAAAAACCAGAAAGCACAGTATTTTCGGTTGGTCATGGGGGTTATGTGTAGGAAGTTTGGCCCAATTCTATTGTTGGTAAGGTTCAGAATGCTCTTTGATTATAGGTGAACTATAAATCCCAGCAACTACAACTCCCAAATGTCATGTCTATTTTCCCCAAACGCCTCCAGTGTTCACATTTGGGCATATTGAATATTTGGGCCAAGTTTGGTCCAGATCCATCATTGTTTGAGTCCATAGTGCTCTCTGGATGTAAGTGAACTACAACTCCAAAACTCAAGGTCAATGCCCACCAAACCCTTCCAGTATTTTCTGTTGGGCATGGGAGTTCTGTGTGCCAAGTTTGTTTCAATTCCATCGTTGGTGGAGTTCAGAATGCTCTTTGATTTTAGCTTAACAACAAATCCCCGCAACTGCAACTCCCAAATGACAAAATCAATAACACCAGTATTCAAATGTGGATGTATCAGGTATTTGTGACAAATTTGATCCAGTGAATGAAAATACATCCTGCATATCAGATATTTACATTGCAATTTATAACAGTAGCAAAATTACAGTGATGAAGTAGCAACAAAAATAATTTTATGGTTGGGGGTCACCACAACATGAGGAACTACATTAAGGGGTCGCAGCATTAGGAAAGTTAAGAACCACTGGTGTAGATGCACCCTTAGGCTGAGCAAATGTGAGATGCCCTACATTACCTATTGGGTATTCAAGGCTAACTAAAGATTTGACCCTGGTTTCCTGCAATCCTACACTCAGTACAAAACCCACTATTTCACGCTGGCTGTTACCTTTGTAAATATTCCATTATAACTATATTCTCTATGCTATGTGCAAAACGGTTCAAGCAGTCTTGGTAGGAAAATCCACCAGAATTTTTACTCTTCTACTGTAATAGTGGGTGGGAGGGGATACAGCTAGTAAGGAGGTGGGGCTTTCTTTTTAAACATGACTTCAAGACAGTATGAATAATAACTGCCTTGAGGCAAATCCATTAATGATTAAAATAAATGTACAATTTAAAATTTAAATGGAACTTGTCAAAGTATTTTTGTTTTAATTATATCTGTTAGGAATGTATCTCTCTCATACAAGTTCTAAAAATAGCAATATATTTCTGCAAAAGTCTGCAAAATAATCACCCAATGACAACCAAGATGTATTTTTCCAGTGGCTAGGTTCAGATACAATAAGAACTATGACTTCTAGCCATAAGAATGAACCACAGAATGCCTTACATTAATTTGCTTTCCCTCATTTTCTTCCATTTTCCATGCCTAAGAGAAGACTGAAAACTTCCACTCTGAATTTTAAAATAAACCCGGGGAACAGTAATTTCTTTAAATTACAGCTAGTAGGAACAAACCAGGATCAAATCATGGTTTCACAGCCTAGCTTATTTTCAAAGGATTTCTTAAACAAACCATGATTCCCTAAATTTTGATATTATGAGAAACTGGTTAGTTGAAAACTAAAAGCAGAAATTCCATTGTGTTCTGTATATGAAAGCACACCATAAAACACGCTACAATTTATTCCTTGAGTAATAAACCACACAACTATTTAAAATGACTTCCGAACCTGCTGTCTGACATTTTCAAACACTATTAAATTGGATTTTAACCCCCCCCAAACCCCTGTATGTCACTTTCGCAGAAAGCAGTATGTGCATTAAGCAGAAGCACAACTGATGAAATTTATTATCAAAACGATGTTTGTTATGAAATAATATTTTATGAATTACAAGCTTGTGATATGATGAGATGTTGCATACATATCTGGAGAAGTCTGAAGAACAGAAATGTGTGAGCTTTTTAAAAATCCTTTAGTTTTTGAACTACAGTGTATGAAGTCTAGAGATCAAAAAATGAAGTACAGTGTATGAAGTCCAAAAAATAAAGTCCATTTTTTTGTAGATGGACTGTTTCTCCCCAGAAAGCCATAATAAAGCACACAAAACAGACACACAGACTTATGCATTTTCAGCTTATTCACGAGATTCAGGCAATGTATGAATAAAAGGCGGGGATCAAAGTGAGTAACGCGGCTGCTTCATCAGCATAACCAGGAAGGAACTAATTAAAAGGAGGGGCTGAGCAATAATGAATAAGATTAAAAGAAACAATCACAGAGTTTGGAGAGAAGAGTTCTAGGGCTATGAAGGCAGGAGCACTGAGTTAAGAGGAGGGTTTGTATAGTAATTGAAAAAAGATCAGTATAAATGTGGGTCATTCATTTCTTTTAGTTTTAATATTGTTAAGTAAAGGGGTCAGCTCACATGAGGGTTAGTTTATTTTAAAAAAATCTAATTTTAAGCCCACCTCTCTTTGTTCTGTTGCCTGAAAGGCGACCCCTTTAACCTCACTGTTTCCAGGAGAGCCTGAAAACCACATATTTGATAAAAGCGAGTATGAGACCACTTGAATAGAAGCATTAACTGCAGTTATTAAGAGTCACTCTATAGTTGAGTTCTGTCAGAGGCCGCATGACTCCTAATATCCCCAAATCAGACAAAATGCAACTTTCCTCCTAGGAAACTTTCATCTTTGCTGTAAGGAACCAACTGCAAATTTAGTGCTACATGTGAATCATCATCCCTTGTATAATAAAAGAACAAAAGTGACAAAAACTGAAAAGAAAAAAATTAGCCATCAAAACATAATAGCAAATTAGAACAGATTAAATAGCTGAACATTATGCATTACTTACTTACTTAGGCGATCCCTCGTTGTCTGAAAATGATGGCCTTCCAAGTGTAGTGTCTTGGCAGTGGATATGTAAGTGACTATAGAGCCTTATTCTTGACCTGAATGTTCTTCCACAGTGAGGACATTGGTTTCCAGGTAGAAGGGGGTCCTGGTGAGGGTTGGCTTGACACACCTTTCTCTTGGCATATTTCTCCCTTTTGGCCTTCATTTGTGCCTCTTTAAATTTCATAACACTGCTGGTCACAACTGACCTCCAGTTAGAGCACTCAAGGGACAGGGCTTCCCAGTTCTCGGTGTCTATGCCACGGTTTTTAAAGTTAGCTTTGAGCCCAGCTTTAAATCTCTTTTCCTGTCAACCAACATTCAATTTTCCATTCGTGAGCTGAGAGTAGAGTAATTGCTTTGGGAGATGGTGCGCAGGCATTCGAACAGTGTGGCTGGTCCAGCGAAGTTGATGACGTAGGAGCATCACTTCAGTGCTGGTGGTCTTTCATTCTTCCAACTCATTGACATTTGTCCGCCTGTCTTTCTAAGAGATTTGCAGGACATTTTGAAGGCAACACTGATGGAATTGTTCCACGAGTTGAATGTGACTTCTGTAGACAGTCTATGTTTTGCAGGCATATAATAGGCATATGCCTTAAACACATGTTCTAAATATATTTTTTCAGAACATGTCAACAAATGTGATGCAAGAGCTTACTAGTTTTCCAAGGTCTTGGTGCCACCATAAAGATGAATCTGTAGAACACTGTACAGATTTTCTTCCTACCTTTTCTATTTTCCTAGTTCTCTAATGAACCATTTGTTAGTAAATGCCATACTCCATCTCAGACATCAGAAGAGCTGCAAGACTAAGAACAAGCCACGAGAGTAAAGATGAAGATCCACCCAGAGGAAAAGTGTTCCTGCCATACATCAAGGGAACCACTGACCGCATAGGGAAGCTGATGAGGAAACACAACATACAAACAATCTACAAATCCACCAAGAAAATCCAACAAATGCTACGTTCAGCAAAGGACAAGAGGGATCCTCTCACCTCTGCAGGAGTCTACCGTATACCATGCAGCTGTGGACAAGTCCACATAGGGACCACCAAACGCAGTGCCCAAACATGAATCAAGGAACATGAAAGGCACTGCAGACTACTTCAACCAGAGAAGTCAGCCATAGCAGAGCACCTGATGAACCAGCCTGGACACACCATATTATTTGAGAACACAGAAATGCTGGACCACGCCAACAACCACCATGTCAGACTACACAGAGAAGCCATTGAAATCCACAAGCATGTGGACAATTTCAACAGAAAGGAAGAGACCATGAAAATGAACAAAATCTGGCTACCAGTATTAAAAAACTCTAAAATTACAACAGCAAAACAGCAGAGGGGAAACAACCAGGCACATCTTAACACCTCTCAACAAAAGATTTTCCCAGGCTCAGGCAGGCCTTCAAATGCTAATGAAGGTGGTCAGTTGAAACATTCACACCTAGCTCTAGCAGAGAAGAGCTCTTTGCCCCACCCCAGCCATTCCACAGATATATAAACCCATTGTCCTATTTCCAACAGACCTCACTACCTCTGAGGATGCTTGCCATAGATGCAGGCGAAACGTCAGGAGAAATGCCTCTAGAACATGGCCCTATAGCCCGAAAAAAAACCACAAGAACCTAGTTTTTTCTAACAGTTTATAATTTTACAAATTTCCTCTTAATTCTTTTTTGATAAACTATGATTTTTAAGGAACAAGTTTCTCTAATTCTATTTGACATGGTTTTTGTAGGCCAAAGTACTATCACAAAACACTTCCATTCTAGGTTTCCTTAGTTTTTATGAGATTCATTGAAATCTTCGGACAAACAGAATTTTGTTTGTCCGAAGATTTCAACCACAATTTGAAATAGGTAGGTTACTACATGGCTGGGAAAATTATGACCTATGGACCCACATACCCCAACAACATGTTTATGGTCCTCAACCATAAAAACTAACATAGTTTTGCTGTCACTGCCCAGCACTCCCCTAAACTGACAAAACCTCAAGCGTCAAAAATAAAAACTGGATATATACAGATTTGGTCGATTTGCTAGACTGGCACAGTGAGATAGGGGCATAAATGCTTGCCAGGCCCAGCAAAGTTGCTGTCACATTTAAGGAGGATATAATTTCCTGACTGTAACATGAAGGGGAAGTAATATCTAACTGGTTCTTACAGGAACACATGTGGCTGTTGGATTTTCACTTCTGAACTAAAGCATTCAGAATATCTAAGAAGGGGGTGACATAAGTTGACAGATGACTTGAAAGGAGATGCATTCACAATCCCCACCACATATTTCCTGCTTCACTGACTCCTCCCTTCACCCCTAACAATTAAGCTGTTGTGTGCCTTCAAGATGATTCCGATTTATGGTGACCCTATATTGATTCTAACTTGAAGATTTCATGGCATAATTTGTTCAGAGAGGGTTTGCCATGGCCTTCATTTGCAGGGAGAGTATGATTTGCCCAATCTCACCCAGTTGGTTTCCAGGGCTGAGTGGGGATTCCAGCCCTGGCCAGCATCCTAATCCAACACTCAAAGAACATTGGCACTTATTAAGCATAGACACATATCCTTTTGTGTGAAAGTAATTGCGTAAGCTGTAGAAAGGTTTTAAAGCAGAAATAAATAAACACCCTTAAAAATATGCCTCAATATGACCACACTGACTAAAAACAAATTGTGTGGTCCTCTAGCAAGTTGGAAACTACTGTATCTTTCTACAAACATAATCCCTTTAAGTTTGTAAAATGACATTTAATGTTAGAAATAATTTAATAAGGGATTTGCATTTCTATTTCATGGGAATGGCACGCCCACAGAGTTATATGCTGTGTCCTTGCATTAAAAAACACACACCCCAAAAGCCATTTTACTTGATCATGTACAAAGAGATTGCATTTCTACTGTGAGGTTAGGGCAGCACAAGTGAAGAATTTATTTTACAGAAACAGCAGCTATGCCGGATATTTGCTTTTCTTTCATTTTTGCAAGTGCGCCCCTTTCCCGCTGAATCGTGTTGTAAAGCTTTGTGGTGTACAACTCTGTAGCTGGGGAATATAGATTTTATACTCCAGGTTCTCAGCCCCAGACAGTCTGATCTGATAAAACTCTGAAACTTACAGTAGCCCATTATATGGACAAACTATTCATTTTATATTCACCTCCTTGTCATGTCAGTGCAGAGGTCATCTAAAGAGAAGGCCTAATTAATCAAGCTGTCAGAGCCAATGAGGAGGAGCATGTTAATAGGACTTTTATTTCACCCAGGAAAGCCGAGCTTGACAGGAGCCAGAAAATATAGCCTTGGTGTTGCTGTTTATTAGCAATGCTGAGATCAGTAGTAATGGGAGCCAAACAGCATACGCTTGATAAAGTGCTGGGTGTCAGGAGCCAGCAGCAACCAGAAATTAGACTGACAAGAAGCAAGACTCTCGTAATATTGATAGCTGATAAATGGAAGTCAAGGTACAAACACATAGGGAGATTGAAGCACACGATGAAATGTAAAAGGTAAAGGCAAAGAGAAAAAGAGCTCAAGGTAAACCTCATTTCCCTCGCAAAACATAATTGCAATTCTTTTCTTTTACTATAATGTAATTAGTACTTAAATTTTTTCATATCAGGGCAGAAAGATTTCAAGCTCGATGGTTCAGATCCTAGCATCCCTGAGACTAAGTACATGGGTCACATCTGATGACCTCAAAGGTGTGGAATAGTTCATGTGACACTGTTTGTGGCTCTTCCGAAGCAACATAGGGTCTTTCCACACATGCTATAAAACCTGGAAGTAACCTGCTTAAAAGGGGGTGGGGTAGCTAAATGCAGTCCCTAGAGGGGATGTTTCCTTCCCTCCTCCCTGTGTAGACTGCTCCAGAGCATGTGTGCTTTTTAAAAGCCGGGAACAGCTAATCAGGCTGTCAAACGGACACACAGGTGGTTCAAGGGAAGTACAGTTCTTGAAGAGAGATTGAATTAAGAATTGGGGGAAGAAAGAGATCTGACTGAAAAGGTTTTTCCACTCAATTATGTGCTGAACCTCATATACGCACATGCATATCTGCTTGTGTTTATATTAAGATATTTGCATCTGGTGGAAATATTAAGATATTTCTGCCAGATGTCCCCTGTCCCCCCTCTGTCTTGATCTGCTACAGAGGAAGGCAGTGGACCATATCCCAGGACTAACAGGTCTGTGTGGGGACCTGCTATCAGGTCCTGGGATTTTTTAACTCAGATTTTGGCGCTGCCTGGAAATGCCCATATACAGAATTTGGGGAAACTATTTTAATAGTAAATCATAAAAATGCCTTTGAACACAATTAGCAATAGAAGTATTAATCCAAAATGTAACTTTTCCAAGTTCTGACCAACAGCCTAGGTAAATAGCTAAAATATCTGGCAGTATAACAAAGGGAGACATGACACATTTAAGTACCTAGAATACTTTTTGTAATATCCATTGAGTTGGAAATCCAACAGCACCAATCAAATGAGTCTGATGACATGAAGCATTTTCAAAAGTATGCTTAGAATTTTAAACCAATCTTTAACCAACACTTGGGATTAACCTGCAGTTACTCTGGAATTGATAATAGCTGAGATGTTTTATTTTAGCTACTAAATGTGTAGCTATGATGGAAATGAAGACAGTTGATGAGTAATATAACTAAACAGAAAATGTATCACATCTTTGTGCTTCTTCTGTTCACTGCTCAATTTATATTCCAAACTACAGCACAGATTTGGAGAGATTACTATTAGCATTATCTGGAGATTTTAAATTCCATAATGTCTATATGAGAATGATATAAAAAGGTAAAGGTTTTCCCCTGACATTAAGTCCAGTCATGTCTGACTCTGGGGTGTGGTACTCATCTCCATTTCTAAGCCGAAGAGCCGGAGTTGTTGTTAGACACTTCCAAGGTAATGTGGCCAGCATGACTGCATGGAGCGCTGTTACCTTCCCGCCGGAGCGGTAACTATTGATCTACTCACATTTGCATGTTTTCGAACTGCTAGGTTGGCAGCAGCTAGAGCTGACAGTGGAAGCTCACGCTGCTCCCCGGAACTGAACCTGCGACCTTTCGGTCAACAAGCATAGCAGCTCAGCGCTTTAACCCACTGAGCCACCGGGGGCTCCGAGAATGATATAATATCCTTTATTAATGTGCTCTAAAGCCCATAATCACACCTTGGAAAACAGACTCCCTTCTTGGCTCAGGTAAAGTCAGGCAGTGTTCTTTACATGGCTACATTTATTATTTATTTAATGCTCTCACAGTTTGTTTCTCAAGTTTTGTGCAAAGGATGTATTGCATTTTGTTTCCCTAACTGTTCTAAAGGAAACATATCCTCTCTGATCTTGGAAGCTAAGTAATGTAAGGCTTGGTTAGCATTTGATGGGCAGCTGCCAACAAATACTAGTGCTATAGGCTATATTTCAGAGAGAGAAATTGGCAAACCACCTTTGAGTATTCCCTGCCTAAGAAAACACTATAAAATTCACAGGGTTGCCATAAGTTGAGAGGTGACTTGAAGGCACATACACACACACACACAATCACTGGAAGAAAAATGAGATATAAATCCAAGTTTTAAAATTGTGGTTTACACAATTATATAAAACAACATTCTCCTTTGTAAAATATGACTAAATAGCAATGAAAAATATGGGGAGAGGGAGAAGAAGAAAAACAGGATAGCAAGGGGATTATTTTTTTTGTGGTCTTATGTTTCAATGTTGGTTTTGTGGGATCTTATTATGTTGATTTATTGACAACTCTAACCTGCCACAGGAAAATAAACTATCCTAAAAGGCATTTTAAAACTACTAGGTAAGAATAAAATAAAAGCAAATATATTTGGAAGCTTGGGAATGGAAAAAATACAATGAAAAAATGCCTTGGGAAAGGGCAATTTATGGTTTGCAAAATGAAAACTGAGACTGACACTGGGAGAAGGCCATAGAGAAACAACCGTGTGCTTATCCTTATATTTTAAAAGTGCAATGGACCGCCTTTAAAAGCCTACTTGTTTTGTCATCAAAATGATGGGCATGGTAAATGGACTTAGCAGCAGAGTATCAGAAAGAAACAAAAGCATCAAGATGTGGCAAGGGAAAGCCAGAAGGAAGTAGATTACAGTAATCATACTAAGAAATAATATGTGCATCAACCAGCATTTGGGCAAAAGTGAAAAATAAGGAGTCATTTAAAAATATTATAAGGAGAAAAATAATACAAGAGAGAGAGATTCTAATGATACATGCTGGTATAATAATAGAAACTGCTGCTGCTTCAGTTTGTTAAAGCAAAAAAAAAAAATGGATTCATTTTAGGGCATTTTAAAGGTGGAGAGTATGTCCCCGCATTCTAACTTTGTAGAGGAGGAAAGGTGAAAATGTAAGTGCATTTTGATGAAGGTCTGTGTATAGGAACATCTGTTATCATAAATGGAATAAAAGATTTTAAAAGATAACCCTGAAATAAAAGAAAGAGAGAAAAAGGGAGATCCTAAGGAAACCAACATTCCTGCTTAGAGGAACTCATGAAAGATGAGCAACCACAGAGAAGGAGGAACTACCAGATGAGGCACCTTAAGCAATTCAGCGAGGAGGAAGATAATCAGACCTGAAATCCTAAAGTATGGAAAGAAGGCAAGTGATCAAGAGCATTCAGAGAAGCAAATAAATTCAGAAGAATAGGACTACACTAGAGACCCTTATTACCAGGAAGGGAAGTGCTGGAGAGGGCAAACCTTTGCATATGAAAAGAAACTTTGAAATGATTGAAAGAGGTCGAGGTCGGGGAAGAAGGGTCACTCAGTGGTTTATGGCTTGTGGCCACAGGTTTTTATATATATCTAAAATGTCTCATTATTAAAGTTTTCAGCCTGGGACAGTTTTAATTTTTTTACTTCTGTCTTCTATTTAGTCAGAAGGATTTTGATTTTAAAGTGTATTTCATAGCTTTTGACTATGGTGACTCAGCTAAAAGCCACAGGATCTGATCCATAAGGAATGACGCACTTTTAGGCTGTTCCCTTACCCGGGAGTAGCACAGCTGAATTAAACAGGGCTTGTTTTTTAAGCAGACTTAATATGTGATTGCACTAGATATATTCTCTCTTTCTTTGCAAGTAGGTGATTTTCCGTGAGCACACCCAAGCCGTCAGCAAGTTAAAAACCAATTCAGTGCTGCTGAACTTGACCTAGCTGAACCCTATCTGACATTTTAAAAAACCCCAAAGACTCTTCTGACATCTTAAAGACTAACAGATTTTATTTCATGTAAAGAAAATACAGTTTTCACTGACCGCTGCCCATTTCATCCAATGTCTTCCAATAGTGGATGTGCAGGGGAAGACATTTAAAACACAAAAACCATAGTGGCCAATACCTAAACTCAAGTCACTGACTAATAGTTGGCAGGCAATCCTACATAAATCAGTAAATACGTGGGAGGTTGGGCTGGCTTTCTCTCTTTGCATTCCTTACAATAACAGGCAAAGAGCTTTTTATTCAGACACATTTGTGGCCATTAATGGGTTGCTGCCAAAAAAAAAAAAGTCTATCAACTGGAGGTGTTGTAACACACACTCCAGGTTAAATTATTAAACTTTTATTTCATGGTTTGGTATTAATAGGGTAGACAGTTTATTTCACATTTTTTAAATTGCTCTTTAACGTTTTTAGCTTACTGTAATTAAACTGCAAAAAGCTACCTTGGGCCCTACATTCAGGAAAAGGTAGGATGTCATTAAATAAAATAAAGAAATAATATTTTGATGGAGGGTTAGGGACAAAAGCTTTTAATCACAGTATATGCATTAAATAGCTCATCTACGGCTCATATAACTAAAAGCACTCATAAAATAGCTACTAAATATATGTCCCTCTTTAATGCTGAATGTACTGATGTGAATTAATTTTGCCCGAAATATAAGATGGATGACAGATGTATACACAACACTCTTAAGAATTTCCATTTATATAAACAGTAATCACAACTTCTACACTTTCACTATTGTGCCCAGGGAAGAATCCCTTATTGTGAATACAACTGTCCTTCTGATCACAAAAAAACTATGGTGGATTCCACCAACAAGAAAGAAAATACGTATTTAAGGGTCGCTTTGTGTGTGTGTTTTCTATTTTAAAAACGTTTGTGACATTATAAAGGTATAATTCCATATTTTATGGAAAAATTAGTGTTTTGACAATATCCACTTCCTATTGGTCCAGAGGATTTTATTTATTTATTTATTTCATTTATACCCCGTCTTTCTCCCCTTCAGGGGACTCGAGGGAACTTACAACTTTGGTACAATTCTTTTTTTATATATATAAATTTTTTATTGAGTTTTAAATAGTTACAGCGAAAGTGGGAGAATAATATAAGAAGATAGAAAAGTAGGAAAATACCAAAACCATAACACCCGTGAACAAAGAAAGAAGAAAAGTAAAAAAAAAAAAAAGGATAAGAAAAACGAGTATCAAAAATCAAAAGTCCAAAGAAAAACAAAAATCAAAAGTCCAAAAAGCTATAATCCATGATTTAAAAAATCACAGGGAAAAAAGAAGAAGAAAAAAAGAAAAAAAAGAGAAGAAAAAAAAAGGAGGATTAGGACTCCCTTCTGATTCAGCTCGTACAATAACTTTCTTTTTTTTAATCTATATATATGATATATATATATATATATATATATATTCCATTTTGTATCGTCCAAATGTCCTCAGACCAATTATAGTTCTTTAAGCCTTGTTTCGAAATAGCCATCAATTATTGACCAATTTGTCTCTTTAATTATATTGCCTGTGTTCTTTTTTAAATAAAAACGTTAACATATCCATATCCTTTATTTCATTTATTTTATTTATCCAGTGGAGTTTTTCTGGTATTTCTTTCTGCTTCCAGATTTTGGCGAAGACAATTCTGGCGGCCGTTGTCAAATACGTAAACAGAATGTCCTCATTTGAGTCCAATTTAATATCATCATCTACAATTCCCAATAAATAATATTCAGCCTTTCTTGGGAATTTTTTATTAAATATTATTTGCATTTCTTCGTGAATGTTTTTCCAATATTTTTGAGATTCTGTACAGCTCCACCATAAGTGAAAAAAGGTCCCCTCGTGTTCGTTACATTTCCAGGAGGCTTTTGATACATTCTTATACATACAATTTAGTTTTACTGGAGTCATGTACCACCTATGAAACATTTTCATCCAATTTTCCTTTAAATCCATTGCATAGGTGTACTTAAGTTTTTTCTTCCACATTATTTCCCAGTCACACATTGCTATCGGTCTTTTAAAGTTTTCTGCCCATTTTACCATGCATCCTTTTATTATTTCAGTCTCCGTTGACCATTCTACTAATTTTTTGTATAATTTTGTTATCCATTTCGTTTCAGTTTTTAAAAAATTGTCCCAGAACACTTCTTTGATTTGGAAACCTTGTTTTATGTCCTGATTGTATTGTTCCTTTATTTGTAAATAATGTAACCATGTGATTTTTGGGAAACTCTGATTTATTTCTGCTTGAGATTTTAATTCCATTGAGTCATTTTTTAGGAGTTCTTTATACGTAGGCCAGGTTGTCCAACTTTGGTACAATTCAATACTGGTAAAATCAACAGTAAAAACAATAATATACCCCCCTCCATTAAAACGGATAATAATTTGTCAATAAACACATTAAAACAGTCAACAGACTAAAACATATAAAGTTCCAATTGTCCAACTCTAACTCTAGTAAATCTAGAGATCTTAAATTTAACAATGCTCTTTTGGATGAAGCCAGGTTTTTTTTATATCTCCTTTTTAAATTCAGGACAATAAAAATGTGGGCTTAGCTACCACTTTTGGAATCTGCATGTGTTTTATAGACACAAATCTGAAGCACTATCCACATGCTATGGGTCAAGAAACACAAATCCTAAGGAGATACATGCTTTGCAGATTTTACATGATTTAGTGCTCAGACTGTCTTCAACATTTTGCTTTACATCCCAAGAACCATCTATTTTATCTGTAATCATTTTTCAAGATGACACCTGCTTTCTTCTTCTTCTTTCATAAACCCTTTTGATTGGATCATGATGTCGACCGACACGGAGATAGACTAAAGAGTGAGGCAGGCATAATGGCTCCATCTGCATACTATCTATACATCATGTAGATATTTCCAGCAGAAAAGCCTGCCAAGAACATTCCTGTAATTTGTAATCCTAAACAATCAGGATTTTAGCTGGAAGGCTTCCACGCTTCAGACATGCCCTCAAGACATGGGTGTGTTATAGTTGGAGCTGCAGAACATGGAATACTGTGGGGAGTCAGCATGTGATTCCCCATTTTCTTTTCCTCAGTGTCAACCAGAAGGAATCTTAATGTGAACAAAAACCAATTGTGTCTTGATTATTTATTAATACTCATGTACTGAAATATTTATAATCTGATATATATATATATATATATATATACACACACACACACACACACACACACACACACACACACACACACAGGGTTAGTCAAAATGAATAGGCCAATAAGAAAATTAATTTTAGACGAATGTATGTTTATTGTAACCAAACTACAGCTACGTATCGACAGATAAATTATCAAAGTTTTGTCTCACCTTCAGAGATGTTCGATATGGGCGCCCCGTGTGACACGGCAGACATTCGGGTACAATTAATTTTCTTATTGGCCTATTCATTTTGACTAACCCTCTATACTGAGATCTTGAAGTGTGGGTTAAGTAGTGCTGAGGTGAAAACAAACTAGCAGATTGGCTTTTATTCCTTCTGTTTATATGAAGTTAGGCAACTTGTCGTGTGGACATGGTTCTGGGGTTTTAAAATACCTTTCCATCAATTGATTTCTGAACTGCTCCCGAATGCAGGCAATAAATAATTTATCTGCTGCTTTGTTTCAGTGGTCAGTAAAACAGGCCAAATATTTTATATCCCAACTCGATTAGCAATTTGAATTAATCTTAGTATGAAAAGCTTGACATGCCCTTCAAAATACTTTGCCAAATTGTGTCTTACAACTATTTCTTTAGCTCTGCAGGAACAGTTCCATTCATTCAGAAAGGAACCTGCACCTTAACCTAATGACATTACTCTAAGAACCTTATTTACAGTATGATAAAAGAAACTCTTTCTTACTGCCCCATTAACTCTAATCCTCGTTTAACTATGAGAACATTTTTACAATGGCTTTGCTGGCATACTGTGATAAATGGCTGCAAACTATCTTTCAACAATAGCCACGGCATAGCCTTAACCATAATGTATATAAACACAACATCTTTTTAAACAATACACAGTCCTCAATAGTAGGAAGTGAAGTAACTTGGGACACAGACGTTTTATTAAGCTGTTTTCTTTTTTTCAAAAGAAAAAAAAAAGGTTTATCTATTTAAAAGTATGAGAATTAAAAGTTTCCAAATAGTCCCAAGAAGACTTTGAAATTCAGACTGGCCAGAAAGATTTCCTGAAACCTGATGCTTTAAAGATAAAAGAGTTGGCAATGGGATAAAAGCTGAAGCTGCCCAACTCTTTAAAAAAACATGTCAGAGAAATGAATAGAATGGCTTATGAATACACGTAACCAGCTCATTCTAGAATCACAATGGTGCCTATTTTTCATAAAGTAAAGATTTCTCTTCAAATCTAAACAATCATTAGCTAGAATATGTGTAGGGAATCTTGCAAAAATTCAATGTGATGTAAAACACTTAGGCTTTTCTTCTGCGTGCTTCAGCTTTTCCATGCACTTTTGCAACACATTACACAACAGCAGTGGCATGGAGGGAATGCAGGGCTATTCAATAATCTCAATGGTTTTTCTGCTTAGAGCTAGACTCTGAAATAATTTTACATAAACTGGTATCATAAAATTGGACATGGTAAAGCTACAATATTTACACTGGAGACTAAGGTCTGACATTTTGTCTAAATGAAATTTCCCAGTTGTCCCAAGCACTTTTTATCTTGTTTCCATGCTAGCAGTTAGAAATGTCACTGCATATTGCCATTGTGACAGATAAGGAAAAGCACAGAAGCAGCCTTTCGCAATGCTGCAATGTGGCAAATGTGGGAGAGTATTTAGTATTGTGTTCCACAAGAGTCCTGAATCTATAGTCCTCTTTTTCTTACAACTCTAGCTGTAATCTACTTAAGTATGGATTGACAGAGAACAGAAGAAAGAGAGGATACTTAACATGAAAAGAAGGAAGTCACACTGATGTCTATCAAGGTCGAATCAGCATGCTTCTTAATCGTCTTTTGTAAAACTTTGCAAAACCTCATATTATTTTCATTGTTACTTCATAACTGTAATTTTGCTACTGTTATGAATCGTAATGTAAATATCGGATATGCAGGATGTATTTTCATTAATGGGACCAAATTTGGCACAAATACCCAATATGCTCAAATTTGACCCCTCTGACACCCCCTCATGACTCCCCCAGGGGTCCTGTCCCCCAGGTTGAGAAACACTGCACTAAAAGAATAAGTATAGGCTGTGCATCTGCAGAAGCTGCTGTGTGTCCCCCCGCCCTCCAAGAAACAAGATGGTAGCTGGTCCTGCTACAAACTTTCTTTTTTCTACACTATTAATTTGAATTAAAAAATAAATAAAATGTGTATCATGTGTGTCAGCTACATTTTGACCTTGCCACCTATACAGTGTCCCACAAGTACTCACCCACCTAAAAACCTAACCTGGTACAAATGACAATCAGCAGCCCCACCTTTAGGATTACCCAATGAAATAATAATAATAATAATAATAATAATAATAATAATAATAATAATAAAAACTTTATTTGTACCCCGCTACCATCTCCCCAAGGGACCCGGTGCAGCTTACATGAGGCAGAGCCCACAGTACATCAGCAAAACAACAACAACAATAGTAATACAAAACAATAAAATAAAACTCATAAACAAAACATAGGCAGTAAATATCAACAATAACATTTAAAAATCTATGGCTGGGCCAAATGTAATAATTAAAATTTTAAAATAATGCTGAGCAAGACTAGGTGAAATATAACTAGGATTAATTTCGGAAAAGAAATAAGAAAAACAGGACTCCTGTCCCTTTAACTGTTTGGGATCCTCTGGGTTTTCTGAGTAGTGCTGTGATCAGTATCAGTAGATCAATCATAATTGATTACTTGACCTTTGAGAAGACCACAAGGATATCTTTGACTGTATTGTATATATTTTATATCCTGCAAACAGGGTTATGAGGGCAATGCACACTTATATAAAGGTCAAAATGGAAAATGTCCTATATATATGAATGAAACTTAATTATTTAAATTGATTAATAATTAATGGTATTTAATTTATATTACTTAATAAGTGAGTAGAACAGGGTAATATTCTGGATTTTCACTGTGTCTCCTCCCCCTGATGACACTTTTGCCTGGCATGTGGTGATTCAGGGGTGCACTCTCGGGACTCACATTCATGTTTGCACAAAGGAAAAAGGATTGGCTATGCCTGTGTTGAAAGTCTGGTTCACAGTCTTATGCTATAATGATACTGCAGAGAGCAAGTCAAAAGTTCAAGTTCTAAAAAACTAAAGAGCTTTGCCTATTTGCTCACATCATGTGTATCTAAAAACACATGGGAGAGCACTGAATATTTAAGAAATATTGCAATTTGAATTCTCATGCAAAATATATTTTCCCCTTCTATCCAGCCATGCAATAACATCAAAGACCAAGTCTCCAACATTTTCAGATTGTTTTTAAAGTGATTTTTGTTTGTTTTAAAGAATTTGTGCTGTGCTTATAAAAGAAAGTGCCTGATACTGCTTTTAGACCACATTTTATAAAGATCTTTTGACACGCTTCTCATGCAAAATTTAATATTGCTACTTTCAAGTTCATAGGTTTAACTTAAAAAGCTCTCAGATGTCAATGTAGTAAAGGCTGCAGCCTGGGTTAACATTAAGGCTGAATGTGGGTCACATGCAATTTTTCTGTTCTGCCACCAGAAAGAGTAATGCCACAAGCTTTTATCATGTAGAGCTAAATCAAGATTTCTGTATTTGTAGCAGTCAACCAAGTCATTTGGACTACACTTCAGTAAACATACTCAGTTAACTTTATATATTTCAAATGTGTGTGCTAGCTGTTTTAGAAAGATAAGGTGATACTTTATACTAGCCTGATTCTTCTTAAAGAAGCTTCCTAGTTTTACAGAATTCACTTTTGTTGTTTGTCAACTTGAGTTGGGTTTATTAGAGAATGAATATAGCATTTTATTACTTTTTAATCACTATGTAAAGACCTGAGAGACATCACCCTGTCCCTCAGGTCTTTACATAGGTTTTGTATCCGGTCCTGTTCAACATCTTCATGAATGACTTAGATGAAGTGCTAGAAGGCATGATCATCAAGTTTGCAGACGACACCAAATTGGGAGGGATAGCCAATAATCCAGATGACAGGAGCAGAATTCAAAATGATCTTGACAGATTAGAGAGATGGGCCAAAACTAACAAAATGAAGTTCAACAGTGACAAATGCAAGATACTCCAATTTGGCAGGAAAAACGAAATGCAAAGATACAAAATGGGGGATGCCTCGCTCGAGAGCAGTACGTGTGAAAAAGATCTTGGAGTCCTCGTGGACAACAAGTTAAACATGAGCCAACAATGTGATGTAGCGGCAAAAAAGGCCAATGGGATTTTGGCCTGCATCAATAGGAGCATAGTGTCTAGATCTAAGGAAGTAATGCTACCCCTCTATTCTGCTTTGGTTAGACCACATCTGGAATATTGTGTCCAATTCTGGGCACCACAATTCAAGAGAGATATTGACAAGCTGGAATGTGTCCAGAGGAGGGCGACTAAAATGATAAAGGGTCTGGAGAACAAGCCCTATGAGGAGCGGCTTAAGGAGCTGGGCATGTTTAGCTTGAAGAAGAGAAGGCTGAGAGGAGATAAGATAGCCATGTATAAATATGTGAGAGGAAGCCACAGGGAGGAGGGAGCAAGCTTGTTTTCTGCTTCCCTGGAGACGAGGACGCGAAACAATGGCTTCAAACTACAAGAAAGGAGATTCTATCTGAACACGAGGAAGAACTTCCTGACTGTGAGAGCCGTTCAGCAGTGGAACTCTCTGCCCCGGAGTGTGGTGGAGGCTCCTTTTTTGGAAGCTTTTAAACAGAGGCTGGATGGCCATCTGTCAGGGGTGTTTTGAATGCAATATTCCTGCTTCTTGGCAGGGGGTTTGACTGGATGGCCCATGAGGTCTCTTCCAACTCTTTGATTCTATTATTCTAAAGACCTGAGAGAGAGAGGGTGATGTAATGGTTTGTATGTTGAACTAGGATTCCGGAGGCCAGGGTTCAAATTTCTGCTTGACCATGGAAACCTACTGAGTGATCTTGGGCACATCACACTTTCTAAGCCCTAGAAAAGGGGAAAACTCACCTGAACAAATCTAGGATGCTGGTAAACAATTTCTGAGAGTTTTAGGGTTCTTCCGGACCAGCCCTATATCCCAGCATCTGATCCCAGTTTATCTATTTATCCCAGGTTATCTGGTAGTATAGACTCATATAATCCAATTTAAAGCAGAAAACCTGGGATCAGATCCTGGGATATAGGGCTCTTAATCCAATAATAACAAAATTGTGTTAAAAATTAAAATATCCATCATATTACCAATCTGTAATCACAGTTTCTTTTAAATATATAATAATTATTTATTTATCTGACCAGTCATATGACCATTTCAAAATACAACACGAGTAAAAGACAAGGCAAAAACGAGAGGACAGCAGCTGATCTTCTATTTACAGTCAGAAGATTATTTTAGTTATTGTTGTTATATGTTCCTTTTCTATAAGAAAGTGTCCACAGCAGTCCATAAGGTATTAGGCATACAGGTTTGAATTCAGAGATTTATTTCATTATCAAAGATAACTCAAAATGCAGACCTCCTGAATTTATTCTCATCATGTTGGCTAACCATATTCCATGATATACAATGCAAAGGACACCTCTACATAACTATATTTGAAGCAGAAAAGCTGAACATATTACCATGATCTCATTTCAACATATTTTCCTTCAGAGGGGAAAACCACCTCTTTCAATTAAGGTTTCAGGCAGTTGATTAATAATTAAGAGGCAGGGATGAACTGGCTCAAGTAGTAAATCAATTTTGATTATTGTGCCTGATCACAATCTCCTGTATTTGCTAAGAAGGCTATTTTATCAACTTCCTTTGCCAAGAAACAATCAAGCATAGATGTGGAAGTGCACTCACTGGATGCCCCACAAATAGGGGCAGCTAACTGCTGAAGGCCCACCCAAATGCAAAACGTAAACATTGGGAGTGGCTCATACAACAAAAGGTTTTCCAAAAGAACAGTCACACGTTTACGTGATGTAGTCAAGATCCTTGTCACATCACATTTTTTTCTTCTCAAGTGAGACAAAATTAATCAAAAGACATATGTCCAGCAGATACTGATGAAATGCTTATAATTAAAATATTTTAAATACATGAATATTATTTGAAAGTTGACTGCTTGCATCTACACTATAGAAATAATGAAGTTAGAAACCACTGTTATTGCTCAATCCTGTTGAATCATGGGAGTTCTATTTTTAGATGCCTCATATACCAAAGTGTGCTGGTGATTCACCAAACTACAGATCCTAGATTTCCATAGTATTGGGCCATGGCAGTTAATGTGGTATGAAACTGTGTTTATTCTACTGTGTAGATGCACCCAAAGACTGAACCAGATGCAAAGACTTTAAAATGAGTGACAGAATTAATAATAAAACCAAGTTTCATTTTAGGTCAGATCATTTACTTATTGTGGTCTCTAATATCAACCCAGTTTTATTAATGGAAAAAATTATCTGGAGTTAGCTAAAGGCAAGAGAGTATGTGGGTATACACATTTGAATACACATTATTCACACTCTCATCTTCATCTGAATGCACATCTTATTCATCATAATGGTGTTTGCTCCAACAGATGACTGAGCCAAAATGGTCTTAGATGGGGTCCACCAACATATCTGATGCCCAGCCTTTCTATTTTCAGTCATAAAGACGGCTAAAAGAAGAAGAGCACACAATGCAGGCCTTTGTAAAAGCCTTTCTCTCGTGAGATTTCAAATCTTGTGGAAACCTAGAACTCTTGTAAGAGGTTCTCCTCTTGGGAGTTTTGAAGCAGACTTTATATAGGTTTGTTTTTCTTGTATCGGCCAATGTTGAGTATCATCTCAGTTCCAATTCAGAATAACCTGATTGCCCCAAGGTTTGGGATGCAGCATATGTAGTTAATAGACCTCTTGAAAATCCCAATCCTGCCCAAACCTTTTACCACACATGGATCCAGCTGAGCAAGTTAAACAAAAGAAAAGATCTTCTACCTTTTACACTACATTTCTTTCTTCTCCCTGTTTCATTTCTTTTTCAGATCAACAAAACAGGAGCAATACCTGCTCCTGCCAACATAAATGATGGCATAGAAAGCAGGTGATCCTTATATTTCACTCTTCCTTTTAAATTCACAACTAAGGCAGTTCAGAGCATTAAGGCTTCAACAGCCCTACATTAAATACATGGGGAAAGAACAAATAGGTTACCACACTTTTCAAACATTTGTCATCCTTGTTATTATTATTTAATTAAAATGTTTTGATATGTATGTGTACCAGAACTGTTCCTAAACCTCTCTACTATTTTACCTGCCACATTACAGAAGCATTAAAAAAAAGCCGTTTGCAAGAGAATCTCCCTTCTATTCTGTTATAGCAATGATATGACTGGAACTGCAAAAAATGAAAAGACTGTGATTTGGGGAATTTTTCCTCCTTTGACTTTCTGGCTTTCCTCAAGGGAGTCTAGCAATGCTGACTTCAAATCTGTCTAACTGAGCTCAGCAAACTCACTGTAATTTCTCTACTTACTGGGATCCCAAGTTGGGGGGATGGGGACTCTGAGTCTTGAAATATAATTTCCATGAAGTTATGCAAGTCTGAACAGCAGCTCTTTTCTTTACTGAATAGTTAATGGCTGAGTATATCCAGTGGGAGCCATGGAATAGTAAAATTAGATTTAGTGCTTCAAGCTAAGATTCTCAGCTACCCTCTGGGCTATTGTTTTGAAGAACTGCCACATTTGCTGAAGAACACAGTCCTGGGAATGCAAAGCAGGAAATCCACAGTTGACATAAATTACTCTCTGAAATTAATATTTTCAGTAACAAAGCACAAATTATTCTGAGGAAATGCCACCAACCAAACAAGAACGGATTCATACATGTATCTTATAACAAGCAAGATACAAATATAAATGCATATGTTTTGTTCAAATTTAGTCATATGATATTAGTAGATGTTTAACATTTTTTTACAAAAAGAAACAAACTAATATGTACAAATGGACAGAAAAATAAATGTAACCTGACTGATCAGGCCAAAGATTCAATTTGAAACCATAAGACATCTTAAAATGGCAGAAAGGAGAAGTTTTATTGTAGTTTGATGTGGATTCAATGTTAGGTGACATTCACTATATATACAATTTTGATGTACAGAGCTCGAATTTGCTAGATAACTCAATTACTGTGCTTATAGTATAGCAGCTTGATTGATTAGTCTTAGTTGTATAAATTTTCCATTTTAATATAAAGACAAAGTTCTTTTAAAATGAATGTGCAATTGATGGGCAAAGGTACGCCCCATATTTCTGCTTGTCCCTGCCCCCTTAGTCAATAACACTACCATAAGCATTGATGGGGAGGGACAAGGAACAACTGGCCATTTCAAATCATTAACAAATGCAACTTCAGATCATGTACATTCCCCTTTAGTTGGGAGAGTGGGACCACATTTTCTGGATGTTTCTCTGGGAACAACTGGCCAATTTGGAGACAAATCTTATTTGGGGTGGTAGAAGTCATTTGCCCTAGCCACAAAAGTTGCCAGTCCTGCCTAGAAACATTAGATCAAATTATTTTAGATTTTTGCACATGAATTTTACAGCACCTTAGAGATTAACTAAATAACAAAATTAGTCACATAGGTTTTTGTAGAATACTTCCTCAGGTGTAACTTTTCTCTTAAGAGTCTGAGGTGCTACAAGATCCCTATGCATACTGATACTCTAAGTCAGTGGTTCTCAACCTGTGGATCCCCGGACGTTTTAGCCTTCAACTCCCAGAAATCCTAACAGCTGGTAAACTGGCTGGGATTTCTGGGAGTTGTAGGCCAAAACACTTGGGGACCCACAGGTTGAGAACCACTATTCTAGGTTAACACAGCTACTTATTTGTGTTTGAGGCAGGTAAGAAAATCCTGCATTGCATTTTAGTATATTAAAGTTCCACAAGGTGTACTTTTGTCCCCGTCCCCCCCCCCCCCCCTCATTGCATACTGGACCTACATTTTTCTGGATGGGTGCCTCTCTCCACTGATTAGAGGAAGAACAACCTGCCAACCAGCCAGCTCCTTTCTTGCAGCCAATTTCAGGAGGAGGATGCCATCCTTCTGGGAATCCTAGAAGACTTCCAGAAGATGGGAAGAAGCCATCCTTTTGTTGAAGGCTTTCGTGGCCGGAATCACTGGGTTGTTGTAGGTTTTTTTGGGCTATATGGCCATATTCTAGAGGCATTCTCTCCTGTCACAGATGCTTGCCACAGATGCAGACAAAACGTCAGGAGAGAATGCTTCTAGAACATGGCCATATAGCCCAAAAAAACCTACAACAATCCAGCCATCCTTTTGTATCTGCAGGCAACTGTAGGAACACAGCCAGCAGGCAGCCTAGCTGTCCTTTGTCTTCCTTGGCCACTAAGTGGTCATGGAGAGAAGCACATGGCCATACAGGAAGTCCCTCCCTAAATCTAAAGGAAATTGTTCCCCCACTTTTTATGTAAAAGAAACTTTTTTAACTTCAATAAAATTATTTGAAAAAAACCCTAAAGGAAATGTGCTTCCAAGTCACCTATCAAATTATGGCAATCTTTGAATTTCAGATTTTTTAAACCTAGGAAACTAGGTCCAAGGAATGAATTTGCCATGTATCCTGTGGCAAATTTCTTGCTGTTTTGCTTAAGGACAGATTTTTTTAAAAGCCCATCAATTCCTATTTAAACATGGAATAAATATAAAAACAAATAATATAATTTTATTATTTACAAAAACAATTAATAAATGAAATTTCACCAAAAACACAATCATACTCTCCAATGACTGCCAGAGAGAAATACATACATTTATGTAAGGTGAGCTCCGATTATAAAATTAAGCATACTAAACCAAAGAAGATGATACTGCAAGTCTTTGTTGGAATGGTCAAAATGTTTTTAAAGAAATTTCAAATGAAAATTTTCTGTATTAATGACATAATACATGCACAAACTTTTAATTTTTTATCAAAGGGCTGCTTTCACAATTTCAAAATGCAGCATATGACTCTAAAATTGGGAGCTACAATTTTCCAAGTTCTAGTATTCTTCTTTTCCATGTTGTAGAATTAAGAAGAAGTCCTGAAAAGAGTAGTGAAAAAGCCACATTGATACTTCTAAATTATAATGTAAGAGTGTGGTTGTTGATGACCCAATGACCTGATGTGCAAATATTGAGATTATGGTAACTAAAATAAAACCTTTGATTTGAAATGAAGTCCTCTTATACCCATCCTTCATAAAGCACAATGTAGTACAGCTAAATAATCAAGAAATAATTGAAGTAATCTTAAAATGTTAGCTTTTATCCTTAATTAGCTTTGTTTTCTATGCAGTATAGCCTTTATATTATTGGTAATCTGTCACCCAGTTCTGACTTGTTCTGTGTGTTCTCTTTCTTCACCTTGCCATTGCTCCTATACATTCTCAGTTCAGGAAGAAATTTCAACAAAGCTCTTCCTCTGGTCACTGATATCTCTGGGAACCAAATCCATTAAGATATTTCTGACCTCTGCTCATGCTCCTTTAACTGTCTGCTGAACAGGAAGGAACTGATAAAAATAGGATTACAATGCCCTTACAGATGAACCAGCAAGAAGGTTGATTGTGATTGATGCCTGAATAAACATAGAATAGCAGGCCATACATCTCAACAAGGCTTTGATAGAAATAGAAAAAGAGTGTAGGTTTCATTGCCTAGACTCTTCTAGTCTTTTCTGAAAGAAACACTTGGGAAAGAAGCAATTCAGGGTAAAAACCTCACAAGGGAATTCTAGTTTGTTTCTTTCATTACAAATGAATTGGAGAAACAAATCTATAACCAAAAGCTGGCCATTTACACAGCTGCATATGCCAAACGTGAACGTACTAAGTTAACTGAATCTGTTTTTATTTTAAACAGATTTGAATTATGAACTTGAACAATAGCAAACCTAACACTATATTACAACTGTTGTGGAAAGCACTGGTGTTTTTCATTACACATAAATAATATGCACACAAGGCTTTAAACACCCAAGCACCTGGCATTGTTGTTCCCAGCAAAACACATTTATTCCACTGGAAGCATCTCTGAAAGTAATTCTATACAGAATCCTCCTGCTGGCACAAAGGACAACGTTTTCAGCTTTCACTTCCTCAGTAACCCAAAATATTATTTTATTTATTTATTTATTTATTTATTTGCTTCACTTGTATACCACTCTTCTCAGCCATCAGGCGACTCAGAGCAGTTAACAACCAGTATCAACAATGCAATACAAAGTCATTAATCATTTAAAAACAGTAATATCCATTAATTAACATCAAAACATCAATACAACAATACAGAAAAACAACAATCCATCAATATCACTTTCTCCACCCACTGATCTTGGGTGATCTCCAGTCCTACTATGTGAGATCTTTTCAGGACATAGAGAATGGTTTGAAGAATTCAATTTTTGTGCATTCTGATCTGATAGGAATCTCCCAGAGAAATGTGTGGATCATGTAGCTATCCTTCACATATCACACGTCTTCAAATGTTATATCACCAAAAATCTTACCGATTAGTTTTTCTTTCTCTCACACACATATTTGCATATCTTTTTAAAAGGCAAATATTTAAATAATATTTTAAAGTATTCTTAAAGAACTGCAAATTATAATGGAAATAGGATGAGTAAAATGCAGGAATATGATACACTCATTGGTATAATAGCCCAATAAAGTTCTGTTTTCAAGCTTTGAGAAAGACTGGAAATAGATTAACAAACCCATCCCTTCAAAATTTAACTACAGAAAATGCATGAGATGTTTATAAGAAAAAAAGGAAAGCACATAACAAATACCACATTTACAAAAGTTGCATACATATGTATTTACACTTCACAACTAACATAACTACACATAACAAAATTTTATTAGTGGGTAATATTATCGCTTCCAACTTGTCAGATTATGATTATCTATAGTATACCTTCCTCCTCTACAATTATATAAAAAAGAGACATTTATAACACTAAAACATGTTTCTACTTTAAGTTGTACATCTATATATAAGATCAGCTATCGATTTTAACCAAAACCTAAAATTAACTCTGGGCTCCATTTATTTTTGATATCAGTCATGAAACTCCATTCTTCTTTAAACATTTCTACATTTTTTTCTTATAAATATTATTAATTTGTTCATCTCTGCATATTCTTGAAGTTTCATCACAGATTCCATCCATGTTGGTATTTCAGGTTCTTTCCATTTCTGTGCATAAAACAGTATAGCTGCAGTTATATTGAAGAAATCTTCCATACTTCTTTTCAAGTTGACCTTCCATCAGTCCAAGAACATAAGTTCTGGTTTAAATTGTATATTTGCTTTCAATATATTTTCCAAATAAATTTTTTTGTCATGTCAGGAGCGACTTGAGAAACTGCAAGTCGCTTCTGGTGTGAGAGAATTAGCCATCTGCAAGGATGTATTAAAATCCAATATTTCTTCACATGTCTGCCATGTATAATAAAAATATTCTTATTTTTGTTTTTATTTCCAACATATATTTGAAGAACCTTTATAAAATTTTGGTAGTTTTTCTGATGTTAAATACCATCTATACATCATCAAATAAATTTTTCTTTGAAATTAAAACTTAAAAGTAAAATGTAAAAATTCACTCCACATTTTCTCAGTGTCATTTGTCTATGTTTCACATTTTGTCCACTTTACCATACATTTTTAACTTGTCCACCATGAATTTTGTGTCTAATACAAACTTATATGTTTTAGCTATTTAATGTTCATTATTACAAATTGTGATTTCAAATTCAGATTTTGTTATTTAAAATCCATGCAAGTTTAAAATCCATTTTAAATATGTCCAACTATTGTCTACAAAAAATTCCAGTGTAGTTTAATGTCTTGCCTCTCTAACTTTTCTACAGTTTTCATTCTGAATCTACTTTCTCCCACAATTATGAGATCTTTATATTGGAACCATTTTTCACCCGATTTTGGTTTTCTTATGAATAATGCCTCATGAGTCCCAAAGATATAACTTCAACTTATATCTATTCTAACTCCACAATATTTGCTTTCTTATAAAATGACTGTTAAAATCAGCAGTCATCTTATTATACCACATATTCTTAAATGTTTCATATGGAATGGTATCAATTCTCAGGAAAGATATGTTACAGTAAGTGAAATATGTCTATTAACTATGATCTGCTTTCATGAAACCATATGCAAATTATGTACATTAGTCAGAACTAAAATTAGCCATGTTTTCCAGTTTCATGTTGTATTTCCAGCATTGCTCTTGGCAACAAAGGAGATGGATTACATTGCAGTATATTACAAGCCAACTATAGTAAATAGGGTTTGTGCATATAAAAATCAAACTTGAAAATTTGCTTAGACCAAAACATCCCAAGGCAGCTTTTATTCAGATAATCCTGACACAGTTGGCTAGACAAAGCTGTTTTCTGTGAAGATTCTTTTATCACAACATGCAAAGTCATCAAGCAAAAGACATTTGTTATAAGAATTCATGATATAGTGGGAAATGAATTACACTGTACTTCCCAACCTAATTGAGCAAATAGAATGTAAGTGTCTTCTTGATCATTTATATTGCACTGCTTAATCTGACAAAATACTTGCTAATCACAAAACAGTGGTTGTTGTTAACTACCCTTGAGTTTACTTCAACATATGACAGCCCTATGAATGAGAGATCTCCCAAGTCATCCTTGCAGCCTCAGGGCTGTGGCTTCCTTGATAAGAGTCCATACATCTGTAGCATGGTCTTCCTCTTTTCCTACTATCTTCTACTTTATTACATTGTGATTTCTAAAGTACAAAAGTCTTGGCTTCTAGGGAGAGATCAAGCTTGATTTGCTCTATGACCCACTGATTTGTGTTTTTAATAATCTACAGTATCATCTCCAGTACCATATTCCAATTGAAGTAATTTTCTTCCCTGTCCAGCTTTCTTTCACAACTATAAAGACCATATGAGAGACAGTCCTAACTTTTGCATTCAGTTATAGATTTTGATATTTCATAATTTTGTCTAGTTCCTTTTTAGTTGCCCTTCCAAATCCTATTCTTCTGATTTCTTGACTGTAAGCTCAATTCTGATGAATTTGTGAGGCATGGTATGGAAAATCTTGAACTATTGTAATACCTTTACTGTCTACTTTAAAGTTATACAAGACATTATTTTTTCCTAACATTAAAAAATAAACCTGCCTTTCTTCTTTCTTTCTTGAGTTTCTTCAGTAATTGTTCTAAGTCCTTGCTGTTTTCTGCTGGTAGCATGCTGTCATTTACGTATCTCAAATTACTGGCACTCTCTTCTCCAATTTTCCTTTCTCCAAGTCTAATCCCACTTTATATATGACATGTTCAATGTACACTGTAAACCGATAGAGTGATAAAATAAAGTCTTTCTGACCCTTCTGCCAATTGGAAATCATCCATTTTCTCTATATTCTGTCCTAACAGTAGCCTCATGTTCTGAGTAAAGTTACATATCAGTACAATCTAATGTTGTAGCACTCCCATTTTAAAAAAATCCACTGTGTTTCATGACTGACATGATCAAAGGCTTTGCTATAACATATACAGTAATGAAAAGACTGATATTCTTCTTGAATTCTTTGGTGTACTCCATTATCCACAGTCTCTTCCTTTCCTGAATTCAGCATAGATATCTAGCTGAAGTCTTTGTTGGAGATCTCGGCATCACATTGCTTAGAGTCCTATTGTTATATCATGTGTTCCTAGTAACGTATTTCTCCCAAATCTTCTGAGTGCAGCTTCTACTTCACTTTCCAAAATCAGAGATCTGTCTTCATATGATTTTCCATATTCATTTCCCACAAAAATGAATCTATCACTCTTTCATTGCTTTTGTATAACTCTACTGTATATTCCATTGTTTCTTTATTTCTACTTGGTCATGCAATATGTTCTCCAGCGGGACATAGAGCAGATCTTGTGAAAGAGGACTCTCATTCTTCCTTTTTGGTTTCCTTTTTTGGTTTCGCAGATCTTGTGAAAGAGGACTCCCGTTCTTCCTTTTTTGTTGCCACCTTCAATTTTTCTGCACTGAGAATTATAGTAGTTCTCCTTGTCCCTGTGCACAAGCCATTAAACAGCTGCAGTCAGGGTTCTAACTCAATATATGTTCCTTTTCTTCTTGAAGAGTTTCATCTTTCATCCACTGAGACTGCTCCTTCTTTTTGGCTGCAGGTAGTGCCCTTTTGCATTCCTCCTTGACAATATTTCTGGCTTCCAGTAAATTCAGCATAATAGTGCAAATCTATTTTGTATACTATTTTTAAATTCTGTAAGGTGGTGGTTAATGCCTCCCTTCGGGAAGGCATATTTCCAGCCAGCTTAAAGCAAGCTGTGATAAAACCGCTGTTGAAGAAACCATCACTGGACCCCACTCAATTGGTAAACTATCGGCCTGTTTCCAATCTTCCCTTTTTGGGCAAAGTCATGGAACGTGTGGTGGCCTCACAACTCCAGGCATTCTTGGTAGACACGGATTATCTAGACCCGGCACAGTCTGGCTTTAGGCCGGGACATGGTACCGAGACAGCCTTGGTCGCCTTAGTGGATGATCTCCGTCGGGAGCTCGACAGGGGGAGTGTGTCCCTGTTGGTGCTACTCGACCTCTCAGCGGCCTTCGATACCATCGACCACGGTATCCTTCTGGGACGCCTCGCGGGAATGGGCCTCGGAGGTACTGCTCTGCAGTGGCTCCGGTCATTCCTCGAGGGTCGGTCTCAGAAAGTGTCACTGGGGGACTCCTGTTCTACCCCACAACCTTTGTTTTGTGGGGTTCCTCAGGGTTCAATTCTGTCCCCCATGTTGTTTAACATCTACATGAAGCCGCTGGGCGAGATCATCCGGAGTTTCGGGGTGCGGTGTCATCTGTACGCAGATGATGTCCAGCTCTGTCACTCCTTCCCACCTGCTACTAAGGAGGCTGTCGAGGTCCTGAACCGGTGCTTGGCCGCTGTGACGGTCTGGATGGGGGAGAACAAATTGAAATTGAATCCAGACAAGACAGAGGTACTCCTGGTCAGTCGCAGGGCCGAACAGGGTATAGGGTTACAGCCTGTGTTAGACGGGGTCGCACTCCCCCTGAAGACACAGGTTCGCAGTTTGGGTGTGATCCTGGACTCATCGCTGAGCCTGGATCCCCAGGTTTCGGCGGTGACCAGGGGAGCATTCGCACAGTTAAGACTCGTGCGCCAACTGCGACCGTACCTTGGGAATTCTGACTTGGCCACGGTAGTCCACGCTCTGGTTACATCCCGCCTTGACTACTGCAACGCTCTCTACGTGGGGTTGCCTTTGAAGACGGCCCGGAAGCTCCAATTAGTCCAACGGGCGGCAGCCATAGTATTAACAGGAGCAGGGCGCAGGGAGCATACAACTCCTCTGCTGTACCAGCTCCACTGGCTACCGATTAGCTACCGAGCCCAATTCAAAGTGCTGGTTTTGACCTTTAAAGCCCTAAACGGTTCTGGCCCTACTTACCTATCCGAACGTATCTCGGCCTATCAGCCCACCAGGACCCTAAGATCTTCAGGAGAAGCCCTTCTCTCCATCCCGCCTGCTTCACAGGTGCGGCTTGCGGGAACGAGAGATAGGGCCTTTTCTGTGGTGGCCCCCCAGCTTTGGAATGCCCTCCCTACTGAAATAAGATCAGCCACCTCGTTAATGGCATTTCGTAAAAAACTGAAAACTTGGATGTTCGAGCAAGTTTTCAACTAATGCCGATGTGATGATGTTTTGACCATGGACTAGCAATCAAGGACAACGAATTGGATCATGATTTTAACTATGAGATGCCCGGTCTGTATTGGTGGCCCAATACTATGTATGTATATGTATGTATTTTTATAATTTACCTTATATTTTTAAAGTGAATATTGTATTTTTAAATATGTTGTAAACCGCAATGAGTCGCCGCAAGGCTGAGATATTAGCGGTATACAAGTGTAAGAAATAAATAAAATAAATAAATAATGTTCTACATGTTTGTTAACTACCATTAGTCAAATGTCCATAGTGATTAAAGACTTTTCAGACTGCAGGGCAACTCACTGCACAATGAAGACCAGTGGATATATTTACATGCATAGTATGAAACAATTTATTTAAAACCGACTAAGGATAATTATCAAACAGTATATATGAGAACATGTTCAGAAACCTCTCCCTGACAACACTATAATTAATGTCAGCAGTTAACAACCTCCATTAATGTGTCAAAGCGCAAGTACACTTTCAGAGAACTGAGTGTGTGAATAGCTCTACCATTATTTCAGTGACAGACATGCAGAAGTTGTTCATTCTGATCTTAGAAAGGCAGTAACCTTGGTGGTGATAAAGAGCTACTTTAATCCAGCAGGCTTGGCTTTAATTTCTGTCAAGCCATGAGGCCAGAAGGCAGTTATGAGAAGGGATTGGTTTATTTGCACAAGAGGGGTTTCATGCCACAGAGGCTCCACCCCAGTCCTCTATACCTTTGATCTTTTTTGCCTTCCAAAACTCAGGTCATAATTTTGGAGTATAGTAGAGAAGAGAATCAAGGAAGCCCCATAGCACAAGCAAACTTTCACTGGCACACCTCCAGATAATCCCTTATCTCCGTACAAAATGGAAATACAGTAGAGTCTCGCTTATCCAACCTTCTCTCATCCAATATTCTGTATTATCCAACAAAGTCTGCCTCCTGCCCGGATCCACAGCTGTTTCAATAAATTGTGATGTTTTGGTGCCAAATTCGTAAATACAGTAATCACTACATAACGTTACTATGTACTGAACTTCCTTTTCTGTCGATTTGTTGTAAAACATGATGTTTTGGTTCTTAATTTCTAAAATCATAATGTAATTTGATGTTTAATAGGCTTTCCTTAATCCCTCCTTATTATCCAACATTTTTGCTTATCCAACGTTCTGTTGGCCTGTTTATGTTGGATAAGCGAGACTCTACTGTATTACAAATCTAAGTCTGTTTCATATGTAATTTACAGAATAATTCTGTGGACTCTAATTTAAAATACAAAAACCTTACAATTAACTATTGTTGTGATCTGAATTTCCCACATCCATTGCTTAGGTTACAATGTTGTTGTTCATTCGTTCAGTCGTCTCCGACTCTTCGTGACCTCATGGACCAGCCTACGCCAGAGCTCCCTGTCGGCCGTTACCACCCCCAGCTCCCTCAAGGTCAGTCCAGTCACTTCAAGGATGCCATCCATCCGTCTTGCCCTTGGTCGGCCCCTCTTCCTTTTGCCTTCCACTTTCCCCAGCATCATTGTCTTCTCTAGGCTTTCCTGTCTCCTCATGATGTGGCCAAAGTACTTCAGCTTTGTCTCTAGTATCTTTCCCTCCAGTGAGCAGTCGGGCTTTATTTCCTGGAGGATAGACTGGTTGGATCTTCTCGCAGTCCAAGGCACTCTCAGAACTTTCCTCCAACACCACAGCTCAAAAGCATCGATCTTCCTTCGCTCAGCCTTCCCTAAGGTCCAGCTCTCACATCCGTAGGTGACTACAGGGAATACCATGGCTTTGACTAGGCGGATCTTTGTTGCAAGTCTGATGTCTCTACTCTTCACTATTTTATCGAGACTGGACATTGCTCTCCTCCCAAGAAGTAAGCGTCTTCTGATTTCCTGGCTACAGTCTGCATCTGCAGTAATCTTTGCGCCTAGAAATACGAAGTCTGTCATGGCCTCCACAGTTTCTCCCTCTATTTTCCAGTTGTCAATCATTCTTGTTGCCATAATCTTGGTTTTTTTGACGTTTAGCTGCAACCCGGCTTTTGCGCTTTCTTCTTTCACCTTGATTAGAAGGCTCCTCAGCTCCTCCTCGCTTTCGGCCATCAGAGTTACAATACAATGGGTTATATATAATGCTTATACAACAATACCCCCACTCTAAACTTGCGAGTACCTATACCCCTTGAAAACCCTCTTCAAAGAGTCCAGGCGTGGAAGTGCCCTCAATTTACCTGTTGACCTATTGTGACCATATGAATTTCATAGCATATTTTTAATCAAGAAACATTCAGAGGTGGTTTGCTATTGCCATCCATTAAATAAAGCCTAAACCACCTGAATTTCCTTGGCAGACCTTCATCCAAGTACTAACCAGGCTTAGCTTAGGAGAGAACAATGAAGACCAGTTGTGTGAGCTGGCTTCTTCTTGCATAATCTGTGGATACAGCCTGAAATGTATATGTAATTTTTGGAATATACAGTTTCAGAATAGTTTTCAAGAAACAAGTTAATCACTATTCTGGAACTACACAAATTGACTAACACTGTAACCATCAATTGTGCTACTAAATCAATGTTATAAAACACTGCATTTTGAGTCATGGCAAATTTTCTTATGGAAAAATATAGCAGTGGAAAAAACGTTCAGACCCACATCACTTGCTGAAAATTAATACATACACCAAACAGCAATGATTCACAACAGGACAGCTCTCTTAGAGGGCATATGGCAGATTTCCCCTTTCTCCATTTTCAGTGCAACCACTGTGTAGACAGGGGAAGCATGCAAGACTGTGCAATATTTGTGTCATTAGTATGTTTTTTTCAGACATTCATGGCCTTAAGGTTATGATCTAAGCGTATAGAAGTAAGAAGGTTTTTTGGTACTGACATTCAGAGCAAAAGAAAAGCAAACAAAAAAATCATGGAATGGTCTTTATTAGCTTGCCAATTCCAAAGCTTCTAGCTCAGTAAATGAATAAAACAGTAAGTCCCCATCTAAACTAATGCCCAATTATCTCAAGAGAAGACACACACAAGGAATTTATGATTCATGGACCATATATATGATTACAGGCAACACAATCTGATTATTTTTTAAATCGTATTATGAAATCAATGAGTAAAGGAAGCAGAGTAGATGGAATTATGTACTGGTTTTAACAAAGCTGCTGATGTTGTACTTGGAACAATTTTATTTGAAAGTTACCTCTAATTAACTCGATAGTTGAAATGTCACATGAACTGACAAGGCATGCAACAAAAATGGTATGGAGGGGAGAGAGATGGCATGTATTCTCGGGGGACTGCAACTCTTTCAAACATAGCAGAAGGCTGAACTCGTTCCAGCCTCTTCTCAAAAGGATTCTTAATCTATGTTCCCAGCATCTATGTGCCAACAACCTATGACTCGATGGAACTTTGAATTGGCAAAAGTATGTGTGGCTGTCTATACAGCTAGCAACCCCTTAAATAGGTCATTAGGATTTGCATTAATTAACTGGAAGAAAGAAGCAAACAATGCCATTATTATTTCTGAAGTATAAGCCAAGAGGTATAAAAACAAAACAAAAAAAAAGAAAATTCGGAATAAACATTTAGTCATTTGATAATACAGAGAGGAAAATGAAAAGCCATGCTTTGTCAAATGATGGCTAGACATATTTAGTGGAGGAGGAATAAAATATTAAAAATATACACCGCAGCATTTCCATATAGGAGTAACCCAAAATTCTGGAAAATATTGTCTAATTATTCAAAAGTACTATACTGGTGCACACTGCTTGTGAACACTCCTACCAGCAAGGGCACTAAAGTTAACTAAAATCCCATATACACTGCAATATAATCAAGATTATCAAATCAGATAATCTACATTATTTGCTTTGAAATAGGTTATATGAATCTACACTGTCATATAATCCAGTTCAAATCAGATAATCTGGATTTCATATGGCAGTATATAAGGGGCCTAAGAATGTGCTTTATGTGTAATCTAGGACTCTTGGTTTGTCAGTGCCTTAACAAGCAAAAATCTACTGTTAGGGTTGTAGTTAGTTTTAGTATACTGGTTTGTATGTTTGTTTGTTAAAAATGCATTCTTGATTTTTCTAAACTGTACCTTACTGCTACATGCAAACACTAGTCATTCTAAAACAGTTCACTGAAAACCATCTGGTAATGAATGCATGCTGTCACATATACACCAACTAAAATAACATGGATTAAAGGCATCGATTAAAAAGGCGGTGTTTATTTTTGAGAGAGACTTGTGTCCCATCTACAAAGTGTATTTCTTTTCGCAAATAATATAAGCTCAACAGCTTTCATCTAAGATACCCATGTTTATTTTGCAATATTTGTAGCACCACTTATTAACTATTTCAGCAGTATTTGTTTAGATAAGGGAAAGAGTACTGAACAACCGGAATGTCACCCACCTCCCCTGCAGTGAATCACCATTTTGTTAATGTACAGCATCAAGCCCATGGATTGAATTCCACAGGAAAAGTATGCAAGAAGAGGAAACACAATGCCACACTGCAGGAATTCTGAATGGCTATTCCTCAGCTTATTCAAAGATATATGGTGGTGCAGGATAATGAATCTTCCTGCAGATAATATGCTAATACTCTGAATGACACAACTGAGAGGACAGTGTTTGGCAAATGTTTGTGATTTATTCAATAAAATGTTTAAATGTATAAATATTGTGATGAGCTGAGATAAAGACAGAAAAATACTACTACAAATACACCATCATTTCTGGGAAACTGGTGAGAGATATACCGAGATAGTTATGTACTCAATGTAAGGAAATAAAATCCTAGAACAATTTGAAGATATCCAAAGTAATTGGGAGCTCAGCAACTCAGGGCCACAACTACTTGTGAATCACACTAAGAAACTCTTGATATGAGGTATGATTATGTCATATCTAGATTTGGATGGACATCACCCTCTTTTTGAGGGAGCATCATAAGTTCCTCTTTGAGGGCCATTTCCTGTCCAGGCATGAGTCCCATTAAATGCCAGAAACTGTAGGCTGTATATCATGGAAAATTCCTGTCACTAACATTGATTACACAGAGCAACAATCTCCAGGAAGAAATTACACAGCCTCACTGCCTGAGTTATTTAAAATTAGAATGGACAAGCACTCAAGATGATAGCACTGAGAACAATTCAGCACTTGCAAGACAGCATAATAGGAGTTTTCCATCTCTAATTCCCCAATATGAGCTCAAAAGACAATAAGCAGAGAGAGAACCCTCTGCAAAATTAAATCACTGAGAATCAACCAGAGAATGAAAATTAAATCATGAGAATGTATTTCCCTCTTTGTAAGCATTAGCATTAATCTCATGCAAAAGTAAAATATTAGTTAATTTGATTCCCTTTGCCTCCAGACATAGGTTGAAATGAATCAATACAGGAAGAATGATTCCTCTGATAAATGAGGGAAAGAACAGAAAATGGGTTTATAAGAAAGCAAGCAGACAAGAAATGACAGAGAAGAAAGAAAAATCTATTTCAAGAGCAAGACATGGGAAACTTGTTTCCCAGTTGTGTGGTATAGTAAGTTATAATTATCTGGGAACATAAACATGATATCATAAATTGCTACAGATCATATACAGTCCTGCAAAAAGTTCAAAAACAGCACAATGAAAACAATATCGTGAACAAGTTCATTAACCAGTAATATAATTTGAAACTTCCGTGCTTTTTTGACAACACCGTTGCCTCCTTTCCTACTATTCGTAACCTAAGCAACCAGGGTCTTAGAAACTCACAGTCAAAAACCATTCTGTAGATGCAATCTCACATGTTACTAAACCAGGAGTTAACTGAAGAGCAGATCCTGTTACAACACACTCGGCAGGAATTATGTCTGGATTGTGTCAAAGAAAAGGGTGCTGGGATTAGATTGCTATTTAGCAGTGTTCTGCAAGACATAAAAGGTCAACATGGACAAAGGGCCACCCAATGAAGCTGCTAATATCTAGAGTGGGGAAACCCATAGCTTTCAGAGATCAGTGAATCATGACATTAATTGATAATAATTAGCTTGTATTTCCAGAAGACTCAAAATAGATTTCACCCAATAAACTACACAGTCCACAAGTCATAAATTGGTCGCCATGTTGTGACCAGAAATAATTTCAGCAGGGAAAGCCATAGTGAAATTTGCCACAAGATTCTCAATTTTAAAAACAAGCAAATACTTGCAAGACCAGAAGGCAAAATGACATCAGTATATGTTTAGCACCCAATATCATTATCAGACACAGCTAAAGCAGAGTGAAGGAATTGAGTGGCACAAATTAAGTGCCACTCAATTCCTTCAAAATGCTCTTATCAGGCAGTAGCAAAGGATACAGCCTCTTTGCTTCTGAAATGCAGGAAGAAAATGTATATGGTTGCTTACTGTATATGTGTGACTATTTTATAGCCTACAATCTTGTTCATTTCTCTTTTCATATATATGCAGTCATGATATGTGGAATTGAAATCAGTGGAGAGATGACTGCATATATATGAAAAGAGAAATGAACAAGATTGTAGGCTATAAAATAGTCACCTTTGGGCTGAGAAAGGCGGTGTATAAATATGGCAAATAAATAAATAAATAAATATGCCTGAAATCCAAAGGCTGAAAAAAAAAACTTTTTGGACTACAAATTCCAGGCTCCCTTAATCATCATAATGAATTAATGGTCGGTTATTAAACAAAGTAAATGCTGCCTAAAGGAATCCAAGAAGTAATTTTTTAAAGTTCTGTTATCATCAGAAATATAAACTTTCTTCTCTAGCTTATAAAATTTAAAATAAAACAAGAATGTGTATTTCTTCTTCCTGTCCAACATTTTCAATTTTTGCACATTTGTTTTGAAATACCACCCTCCTTACTTCCACAAAGTGATGTGAAATTGATTTAAAATGTGCTTTTAAAAATGATAATATTTGGCAACCATTTGAGAAATGGAAATAACTGTAAGTAGCATATGTGATATATGTGAGTACATGTTTTGGTAAAACAACAAATGTGACACCACTTGCAAGAGTCTCAACTGAGGAATGAATTATTCTAGGAGATACACATGAAAGGCATTCTCCTGAAAGGTATTCAACTAGTAAGATTTTCCCTGCTATTTTATCTTAGGAGAACATATTCCATAAACATCTAACCTACTACAAATGCAATTATTTTATTTTGAAAGCTGAAAAATACAAGAGTTCAAACACACTTTGCACTTTTTATGAGAGCAAAATGTTCTTTTCAAATAGATTTTGTTATGATCATTGGTTTTGTTAAGCAGTATCCATATACTCTTTGGAAACAGATCTTTTAAATAAATTGGGAGCATGGATACAGTGAATGCACTGAAACATTCTGAACAAAATATAGACTGCTGTACTCACAAATATTAAAAACCAAAGCTCAGGGTCACTGCATTTATACTACAGGCCAACATTAGACATTGCTTGAGAGTCCACTTAGATACAATACCCTATTCTCCTTTAGCTCCCTGGAAAATCTTCTGATTTCCCAAAGCACATATGGTCTGCATTCCACTGAGAAAAAACTTTTGATCATCAGGAAAATCTACTTGGATTTAATCTATGTCTAGCAATCCACCACATTTCCTCCCCCTTCATTCCTCCATCTACAGTCTACACCAGGGGTCCTCAAACTGTTCAAAAAGAGAGCCAGGTCACAGTCCCTCAAACTGTTGGAGGGCCAGATTATAATTTGAATAAAAATGAATGAATTTCTATACGCACTGCACATATCTTATTTGTAGTGCAAAAAACACTTAAAACAATACAATAATTTAAATGAAGAACAATTTTAACAAATATAAACTTATTAGTATGTTAATGGGAAGTGTGGGCCTGCTTTTGACTGATGAGACAGGATTGTTGTTGTTGTTGTGTGCTTTCAAGTCGTTTCAGAATTAGGTTGACCCTGAACGAGGGCCGGGTAAATGACCTTGGAGGACTGCATCCGGCCCCCGGGCCTTAGTTTGAGGATCCCTGGTCTACATTATGATATTCTTGCATTTTTCTTTTTATTTCTCCCCTTGACATTGTTCACCCATTGCTGACAATTACCTCCATCTAGCAATTGGTACCAGGCATCTAAGCCAGAGGTCTGCATGTGGGGTTTCGATGTACACCCCCTTCCCCAATAATTTCATTGACAAAAACTAAGTACTCACATATCTCTTTACAATCCTGCTATTGAAAGAAATTGCAGAAGCCATTGGGTGCAAGGTTTATGGTCACTGCAGAAAGCCCACAAATCTGGGTCAAAGTGAATATTCTGCCTAAGAAAGACATCTTTATTATTTCTATTTTCTTCTCATTTTCAAATAAATAAAAGAATAGTTAAATCAGAAATCAAGTTATCTCAGCAAAATTTAAAAGAAACCAGTGGCATTCCCAAAGAGGTAAAATGTCCATAAACCTTGGTAATTTTAGACCTTGGGGAATAACATTCTTTAGTTTTATAATGAGAGGGCTGAAGGACAAATGCCAAGAAAAATGAAACAAGAGCCTATGCTTTTGCACACCACTACCTTGTGCAGTGTATGTCTATTTGTTTAACACAAGACCATATTATTTCCCAATTTTCTTTCCCCCAGAACTGCAGGCTTTTACTAAAGAATGCCAGTGTTTCTGACAAAGCTGTACAGAACTAGCATTATTCCCCCCCCCCCCATACACCACCCCCACCTTCAGTACTAACAGGCATGAAAAACTTTATTGCTGAACAGGGTGATTTCTATTTCTTTTCTCTTTTTTTTAAAAGGCCTCAGTTAATTACTAAGTAAGACTATGAAAATAAAAGAAATGAGACCCATTCTACTCATCAGTATATCTGAAGCCTATCATGAGAGTTGCCAATTGGTTTTTCTAATCCTACCAACTCAATATCTGCTGTTAATTTGTTCGCTATTTTGAGAACATGAAGACTGTCAGCAAAATCCATGATGCATTACACAACTTATAATTGGAAAAAAAAAACCTCTGATGCTTTTCTGACAACGTAAAGGCAAAGTATGAAAGCGATGGAAAGCAGTAACAACTTTTATGGCTATTTCTACTAAAACATAGCAGTAGATGGAGTCGGGGGGGGGGGGGAACAGAACACTTTTACTTCAGCACTTATTGTGAGATAAAAAATGCAAATAATTATGACAAATTATTGAGTGAAATCAACCATTGTAGACCAAATTATGAAGGGAGAAAAGGGGGTGGGGTATAGCACTAAACTCAAGTGAGAGCGCCTTGTAGGAAAACAAGGATACAACTGAGATGTAAACCAGCAATTCCAAATTCATACAAGTGACTATTTTGCTTTAATGGCAAAAAATACACATTCTTGCTGTAGAAAGTCTGGACTTCCCCAAGGTGAACTGCACTGAGTTGTTTGTTCCTGACCTTTTGAACACGGAAGAGATTAAATTCCTGGGAGGAGGTGGAGAAGACCCACCAGCATTTACTGAAAGCATTTTTTTTGTTTCTATTCTCAAGACCCAAATGATGTAAACTTGACAAAAGTGTTGCAGGATGTTCTTGAACAATGCTCCCATTCTTGTTAAGAAGAAAAGCCATTTTCCCACTCAGGTGCTAAAAAGCCACAGAAATGTTTTAAAATATGCTATTGCTTTCTTTATAGCCAGTGAATTGCAGAAGAAAAACCTAACATCTTTTTACTGGCATTTGCTGAGCAACTGGTAGAAGCCAAAGGTAGTACAGTGTTCCCTCGCTACTTTGCGGTTCGCTTATTGCGAACTCGTTGTTTCGCAGGAAGCTGCAAGGGAACACTGTATAAAGGGAACACTGTATAGCTGCTCCCTGTTCCTTCCTTGCCAAGCTGGGCGCCCAAGGCGCCCCCAAGGCAGGAAGCAGTGGAGGCGGCGGTGAGGAGGAGGAGGTCATTGCTGAGTGGGTGGAGTGCGTCTACCCCACCTCAAAAGCCCCTTGGGTGCCCAGCTTGGTGAGGAAGCAGCCTCCGAGGTGGGGAGCAGCAGTGAAGAGGGCCTCGGCGGCATCCTCCTTCTTGCCGCCACTGCTGCTCCCCGCTCCTTCCTCGCCAGGCTGGGTGCCAGACTTGGGCATTCAGCCTGGTGAGGAAGGGGCCTCCGAGGCAGGGAGCAGCGGAGGTGGCAAGGAGGAGGAGGCCACTGCCAAAGTCTTTTATTGTGAGAGCCCCTATTTTTGGAACCTGGTTCAGCTGCATCATTGGCAGTTTAGCACCATATGCTCCATGGTAAATTTGGCAATGGAAAATTTCTGTGCTGCCTCCCTTCCCTTAATGCCCTCAGCACAGGTTGATTTTGCTCAATAGTTCATCCAGCCCTGGGTCAATCCTCTGTACAAAAGCCAGTCTTACCAACTGCATTTTCAGAAAACAGGTGTTGCATTACAGAGGAAGAAAGTAAGAATGAAGAAATAATTAATGAAAAAAGATAAAAAGTGTATATCTTTTAAACCAAATCACAGTGTATCTTTATAATCCAAGATGCCCAACTTCACTGCTTCTTAGATGTGGGTTCCAACCCCAAGTGGTGTCCCCTTAGCTCAGAGTCAAGATCATGAAAAAATTGGCACATTAAAAAGTTTTTAAATGCCGCCCATTTACATAAATCTGTCAGTGACAGTGTGCAGTGTTTACAATGACTGCAGAAAATGCTTCAGGTATACTCCATAAAAAGATAAACCAGAGTGCTTAGCAAGTCATACCCAGCACACATAAAAATTTCTTGGAGAGAAAGGAGTTGCGAGTGGAAAAGGTTACAGAAGCCCTGCTCAAATTGGCCAGAGTTCTAGAACAAAATGCCCCAAAGCAGTGTTTCCGGTATATACTTCATAGTAATTCATTGGAATCACTTTGTGCGCAACCACTTTTGGACTCTTCAAAATGTAGCTGCTCCAATTTTGACTAAAGATGGTAAATTAGATAATTATTAGATGAACCACCTTCTTTGATACCCACAGGGTATTAATTATTTTTCAGGACTTACTTCAACACACTGGAGCCAAAGGATTAAAGAAATCCATTATTCCCTTATGAGCAGCTGAAAGAACTTTGTTCTACTTCTTGAGTCTTTTTGTTATTCTGTATATGGCAGCAGGTATCAGAAGAAGGACCTTTTCATCTAAGGTTCTCACCATTCAGAACTTATACACTATAGGAATATACTTTTTAAAAAAAAATAGTCTCAAATACTTAACTGTTGTTTTTTTTCTTTTGAAAACAGATAATTCAAGTTCTAGTTTCCCTTCAGCTAATTATTTTAAATAAAGATATTATAGACTTTACCAAAATGCACTGCGCATTTTAATATAGGCCACATTTCCTACACTGCTCCTCACACCCTTTTTCTTTCATGGTCACAATATTTAATAATCCTTCAAGAAAGCTATCTTTTGTCCCATAACTGTTTGTTTTTAGGCAGACAAAAAAAGAAATTTTGTTTCAGAAATATTGTTTTTCAGAATACCATTTTAAATTAATATGTTGTTTCTACAAATGCTGTTTTAAATTTTACATTATGTAACTGTTTTAATTATCTAACATTATGTAGCAATTCAAAAACATGCAAATGTCAGTAGAACAATAAGTACTGCTCCGGCGGGGAGGTAATGGCGCTCCATGCAGTCATGCCAGCCACATGACCTTGGAGTTGTCTACGGACAACAATGGCTCTTTTGCTTAGAAATGGGGATGAGCACCAACCCCCAGAGTCAAACATGACTGGACTTAAGGTCAGGGGAACACCTTTACCTTTACCTTAACTGTTTTACATCATGTTACATGAAGTCTGATTGTTGTTATTAATAAGCCATTCTGATCAATTTTTAAAAGAAACGTGCCATAGATTTGCAGTTATAAATAACTTAAATACATTTGTTTGCCACCTCAGTTAACTGGAAGCTAACTGTCTGGCTCCCATAAAATGCAGCAAAGATACATCTGCACAGTAGAATTAATACACCTTGACATCACTTTAATTGCAATAGTTGAATGCTATGGAAGCATGGGAGTTATAATTTGGCAGAAAAGCTAAATGTCTCATTTTTAGACAGCTCCCGTGATTCCATATCATTGAGCCATGGGAGTTAATGTGGTATCAAACTTATTTATTTATCGTATAGGGAATGAACCAAGGGTACAGTTGTAATGTATTTTAAAAAACACAAAGTTCAGAAACTTGGCATTATACTAAATGTCCTTTGACTAGTAGCTGGCCACTTGGAGTGCCTCTGGTGCTACTATAAGGAGGTCCTCCACTGTGCATGTGGCAGGGTTCAGGCTGCATTGTAATAGGTGGTCTGTGGTTTGCTCTTCTCCACACTCGCATGTCATGGAATCCACTTTGTGGCCCCATTTCTTAAGGTTGGTTCTGTCTGTACAGTGCCTTCCAAGTCACCCAGTCTTCTGTGTGTCCAGGAGGGAACCTCTCATTTTGTATCAGCCATGGATTGAGGTTCCAGGTTGTAGCCTGCCACTTTTGAACTCTCGCTTCCTGAGGTGTTCCTGTGTGTATCTCTGTAGGTCTTAGAAAACATTTCTTGATTTAAGGCATTGGCATGCTGGCTGATATCCGAACAGAGGATGGGCCGGAGATGTCACTGTCTTGGTCCTTTCATTATTGGCTGCTACTTCTTGGCAGAAGTACTTCCCAGTGTCAAACTGTTTTAATTATACAGTATAGATGTATCCTAAAATGAGGAACCTGTGAGTGAATACACTAAGCCCTACCTATTCATACATTAAATGTTGATGTATATTACTGACTATTGAAAAGGAGCCTCTGCCCACAACAGCTGCTAATGCTTAGGTATTCTACTTCAAACATTTGTATTCAGAGGTAGGATCTTATACATCTTCACACATCAAGTGGGTATTTTTATGAATGTAACGTATGGAGGGAACTTTTGTTATGAACAGAATCTATTACATGATAATACATACAACTGCACATGCTGAAATTTTGTTATGTACCTTCAAGTTGACTCCAACTTATTACGACATCTTCATGGTTTTCTTCAGAGATTTGTCACTGGCTTCCCTTGAGCTCAAAGGGCGAGACTTGCCCAAAGTCACCCAGATGGTTTCCAAAACTGATCAAGGATTTAATCCCAGGTCTTTCAGAGACCAAATCTAACACCCAAATCGCTATATCATAATTCCATGCTGTGAAGAAATGGGTTGCAATCCATGAAACCATTCACTATAGAAAACCTTCTAGTGCCAAAGACCCTCTTGTTTTGCTGGAATAGACTAACACAAGTATCTCTTTTAAAAATTCCATAGTGACTGTAAGGTATCTATAAAAACCTCATTATTGTGATGCTATGTTAGGTGATCTTTTGCTATATGATGATATTTGATAAAGGGAAGCCATTTCTTTTGGAGGTGTCTTCCCTTTCTTCCCCTTGACCATTACTTCTACCAATCCCCATGTCAGCAGCTATCTTTCCACTTTCAGGAACTCTGAAGATATGGCATTAAATGTTACCAAGCATATCAGACAAAACTCAAATTGTCTACACCATAGAGACTGTAGAAAGGCACCATTGCACATTTAATTTGCAAATACACGTAAATGCTCCTGAGTCTTGTCAGTTATTTTCGACACACAAATTCTGCTAAATTGTAAGTTAGGAAGCACTACTTGAATTCTCTTAGGTCTTTAAAAAGCTTTCAGAGGTACCATGAGAAATCACCTGTAATGAATATGGACTGATATTTCTTTTCTATAGCAGCACTGAGTTGGTAATTTACATTTTCAAAATATGTGGTTTATAGTGAGTTTCCCCAATTTGATGGCAATTACTCTTTAGAAAAAACTCTTGACAGGATGAAACCCTGAGAACGGCAGCTGTTCTTCCCTGATGTGATTCCTCCCACATTGAAACCACTGACTATATCAGGATTTCTTTTTTCAAATTCCACACAAAGATATAAATCAACTTGTTGACACTTCCTTTTTTTAGGGCTCTACAGGTTCTTCACCCAGTGCACCTGTATCCAATCCACCCCTAGTATCTCTTGCTATGCAAATAAACGGAATCCAGGTACACATATCTTTTTAAAAATTCTGTCACAGCCTAGACAATTGTTCTGATATATCAAGAAATCTATACATATATGTACCATTCCACATTATCAGGCAGAATTTTTGAAAGATTCTAAATGTTCGTATAATCCACTTAAACACCAGGAAGAACTTCCTGTTATATCTGCTGTTCGGCAGTGGAGCATGCTGCCTCCAAGTGTGGTGGAATCTCCCTCTATGGAGGTTTTTAAGCAGATGGCCATATGTGGGGATGCTTTTTTGCAGGGGCTTTGACTGGATGGCCCTTGTGCTCTCTTCCAACTTTATGATTCTATGAACATGTGAAATCCATCTATCCACCCATCTATCTATCTCCTACCTGCAATGTGATGTTCACTGTGCTGACAAGATAACCTATTGAACAGGCTATATAAAACTGAGGAGACAAGTGGCTCTGAATTACAAATAAATCTGGAACCTGAACTTTACTACAGATTTCTCCATGCAAAAAAGTCAACAAAACAATTTTTAAAAACCAGTACTAAAGAAAATGGCCAATAGAGAGGATGCCACCGGACAGTGCAAAAGTCCACAAATATGCGGGTTCGGCATTGATTGATGTTCTGCAATAATCAATGAGACCTTAGAGGTGGCATCTAGGGTCACATCAAGTTTAGGGGCATTTGTAGCAGCTACAGGTGCTATAGTGTTCACTAATTTAATTCTGGTGAGGAAAACTGAGAAACACTATTCATCAAGAAACAACTACATTACTGTGCCCTTTAAAAAAACAAAATAGGTAAGCATGACTGCAGATGAGCCCTGCTACTATGCCATTTATTATATCATAGCCCCGAGTCTTCTGACTAACTAATCAGAGCTTGTTATACTATTTTAAAACTCATTTGTATTATCTGCTTCAAACCATGGGCCTTCAAATCTTCAGCAGAGCCCTTCTCTCCCTCAAATCATTCTCTCCTTAGGCCTAATTTAGAAAAAAAAAAGACTACTGTATGAGAAGAACTGGGTTTCTGTGAGGCAGTGAGTCTGGCAGAAAAAAAACTGGTGTGAAGGGAATGTTTGTGTTTACTGGTCTTTAAAAAAACTTTTAGTGCAGAAAATTGATTCCTGCCAGGCACAAACAAAATCCTGTGAAAGCACGGCTGCAAAGAACAAAAGGTTTTGCCTAAAGGAACAAGTGTATTGTTAAGGCAAGTGAAAATGAAGGAACAGGAGATGTTTGGAAGCCAAGACTAGACATTTCTAAGACATAATGCGCCTTTAAATTATATGCAGTGCTTGTATTCACACACAGCTATAAACCAGAATTTCATAAAATCCTGACTTGCCTTAAGTAAATTGCATGCTACAGAATGTAATTTATATGCTCCCACTTGGCTCCTACTGACCACAGATGTGGATAATCAAATCAGTAATCAAATATTTGGTATATCATCTTGCTTGCTCCCCTTATCATCCAGGATCATAAATTGGGACCTTTTATTGATTTATGAATCCTGACTTGCTTGACACTTTCTGATGTTCCCTTTTCCACTGAAACCCCCTGAAAAAAAAACATTCAGAAATTTTATTAGTCCCTCTGGATGGATTTCCAATGCCACAACTAGACCTGAAGCCAGAGGGATACTTGGAAAATGTAAGTATACATGCAGAACCAGGCAATTATAGTTAACCAGATTTCCTTTATCCTAATGTTCACAAATCTATGGATGTCTTGCAATCCTGCATATCCTTGTTAACTATAATTCTAGAAACATTGCGTTCATTCATTGACACTCAAATACATCCAGCCTGTCATAACTGAATTAAAATCCATATTTTTTTTCCTGGACCTGGGATTCAAAGTAGGAGAAATGGGACTCTAGGAAGCTATTCAGGCAGTCTTGCATATGGAGTCTAGCAAGGAACACAAAGCTATTCCATGTTATAAACATATACAATCCAGGAATTAATACATGGAACAACAAACTTACAGCAAAATTCTTTATATATCTTCTCCAAAGCAAGCTCCATTGCATTCAATAGGATTTATGTAAGAAATATAAGAACTGTAAATAAATAAATAAATAAATTATGTGTGGATATGTGCCTTCAACTCAACTGTCGACTTGGGGCAACTTTATTAATTGCATAGGTTTTCTTAAACAAGGAATAATCAGAGGTGGTTTGTCAGTACTTTCCCCTGAAATATGGACTACAGCATCTGGCATTCATTACATGTCTTCTATCCAAAAACCTAGGTGCTCCCAGTGGCACAGTGGGTTAAACCCCTGTGCCGGCAGGACTGAAGACAGACAGGTCGCAGGTTCGAATCTGGGGAGAGCTCCAGCTCCTCATGTGGGGACATGAGAGAAGCCTCCCACAAGGATGTTAAAAACATCAAAACATCCGGGTGTCCCCTGGGCAACATTCTTGCAGACGGCGAATTCTCTCACACCAGAAGTGACTTGCAGTTTCTCAAGTCGCTCCTGACACGACAAAAATAATAATAATCCAAAAACCTCCCAGATCAGATGGAATTTGGTATCTTTAGGATGCTTTAAGCTGCCTTTCTAAGGTTTACAGCTTTAGTTTGCTTTCTACAGGAAAAAAAAAGCCTTCGACAGCATTGATGATTAGAAGATAGTAAATATACACGCTGCCGTAATTCTAACCCAGTTTTGTACAACTAGGCTATCTGCATCTTCTCAAATGTTTCAGGCAGATATGTCTCATAGGAAATAGCAACACTGACCACTTACTGTGAAAAACACCTGAATCAGCTCAGTGGTGGCCAAACTCAGCTCTACCCCTGAATTTGGAACCGCCCACAACATTGGCCCATACAAACTGTTGCACCAGTTCCACGAGGAAACTGTCAGTAACTGTTTACACAGCTTTCCCATGTTTTACAGGCTTGAGTGGACCAGGAATAAGTGGTAGCACTTACTGTCCCTCCCATTCTCCATGTCATGGTGGTCTCTGGATACGACATGGCTTCTGCCAGTCGCTTCTCACTTGTAGTGACATTGACCAGGATGATGGGGAAATTGAGGAAGGGAGGGGGAGTGGAGGAATCACACCCTCTACTTTCCCCTGGTTGCTCCAAGACTATAATGATCCATGTTGCTCCTGGAGACCGCTGCAACAAGGAGAATAGAGGGAACAGTAAAGGCAGCTGACCAGCTGCACCAAACTCAGTTCAGTCCCACACTGTGGTCAAGATTCTCTCCTGCCTCCACATGGCCTGGGGATGGTGGCTTGTGTGAACCATCCCAGGGCCGATTCAGTGCATACCATGCTGGATTGACCCTAGGATAATGGGTCAACTTAGATCTGTCCATAAATCGAGTTCCCAAGGACTGGCAATATAAATTATAGGAACTAAACCTAGAACTTTGTGTGTAGTAATTTCACCATCAATGACGTACTTCATTCAAGCTAAGTGTTTTGAAATAGTACAAACTAAATCATTATTCCATTTATGAATCCACACACAATTATTCGGAATTGGCTTCTCTTCTGAATGCTAGCAACTAGGTTCTGTGAGTGACAAGTTGATGCAAGAGATAAAGAGTTCCTTTGCTAGACATTTTCATTTGGCAAACATCACCTAATAAACACGATGTGTTTCCATTTGAAAGGTAAGCCTACACCCACCCAGCTGTTTCAGAAACATGTACTGACATCAAGATGTGTTACATATCTCAAAATAGAAAGTGGGTCGTTAACTAGAGGTGAATCCAAAGACATTTTCACAGTATGTCATAATAGACAATTAATCACAAATAACTTTCCTTTGGGATGGTCTATATAATGTGAGAAATTAAAGGCACCATGCACCATTACATCATATTACATTTTTAATTTTTCCTTCTCTACATCTCATGCTATTTTCTCATACTTCTAAAAATATTTTAACACTGGAAAGCGTTTAATCAGAGGTTTAATCTGCATTTCAGATTTTCTCTAGAACTGATGTTAGTAGGATGTCAATAATCATTCCCAAAACTAGGTTAACAGTTGCTTTAACCTAAAGAACAATGGTACATTTTAAAACATCACTTTTTCATTGTCTTCAACTATCGGTTATTCTAAAAATACTTATTTACTACAGTTTATCACAGTTTGAGATAAACTGCATCCTTATAGATTATATCACATTGGGGTCAAGTCCTTTGCTTTCTACAAACAATCCCTGGCATGTAGAGGATTTGCCTTAAATAATCCTGATGTCAATGAAGACAAGAGCAGAGCGATTACAATACAATATTGGCTTAAGTGGTCACCGAATTTTATGAATGAAGGAAGTCACAGCCATTTCCTTTCTTCAGAGCCTCTGGTTATCACCTAAGCATTTCTACAACTGATAGCCTCATGGATTCAATATACAAAGTACAAGGGTTTCTGAATATAATGAAAGCATAATCTAGATGTCAGGGCTCTGGAAAGAAGAGGTAACTTGGTCTAGATAGGATTCACAGAAGTAACAGAGCAAAATCCCTAACTTCCATTTTCACCCAAATTCATAGCTATAGTTAACAAATAACGACTGAATTGTCAACTGTAGCAGATAATGAGTGCCACTTCTGCTAATATAATGGCAGATTTGTGACAAGAAACATAACAAATAAACAAGCCTTTTTGGTTCTCAAACTGATTCATTTAAAACCAGATACCTGAATTTAAATGTTGGTCATGATTAAGAAAAATACATTACTGGGATTTCAGCAGGTATAGTTCATGCCATGTTGAGCTAAATGGCAAAATTCCCATTGATTTTAATGGTGTTACCTAATATCTAAGTGGTTAGGATCGGTGTATTGGTCTTGCTAATATGAATTAAGTTTCAGAACATGAGCTTACTGCAACCCTCCTCTCCAACACTCTGTAATGTTTAGTTCTCTCTCCCACTAAAATACCTTTAGACTTCAATTCACCAATGTTCACTTCCATATATTTCATTGCAGAAGGGAGCTGAAAAAAGTCTCTGTCTAGAGCTCACATATTTAACATGAAATCTCTTCATCTCTTAATCTTAGCTGCTAACATTCGAGCAAACTGCAGCCCTCTGGCTTGAGCCTCAAATCCAAACAAGTGCTACTGGAGGATTTAGATGCTCTTGTCTTCTTCAATGAAGTGGATGAAGACACTCGGGTAAAGGACACTTATATGTCTTTAAGGGGATAGTCTTAAAGTGAATTAAAATGAACTCTGCCAATTAGAATTCACCAAGGTCTTACAATGTATAGGCAATATCACATTTATTTGAGCAAGAGGCTAAATGTGATCATTTAATCTTCCTTTTAAATAGCATGCACAGATTTTTTAAAAATGCTGCCATGTTTGAAAAAGATATACTTCAGCTACTAACAACTTATGGACCTACCTAACCCTAAAGTGTTTAGAATGTAGTGGATAACTCATCACCCTTTATTTCCAGCAGCCCTTGAACATGCACATTATAGCAGAAGACTTTAACCATGCCGACTTGAACACTATGCTCTCCAAATTCTATCAGCATGTTAAGGGTGGCACCAGGGGAGCTAACTTGCTGGATGAAATGTATATCAGTGGTTCCCAACCTTTGGTCCTCCAGGTGTTTTGGACTTCAACTCCCAGAAATCCCAGCCAGTTTAACAGCTGTTAGGAATTGTGAAAGCTGAAGTCCAAAACACCTAAAGGAACAAAGGTTGGGAACCACTGGCGTATACAAACATTAAACAAGGCTACAGGGTCATAAAATCACTACACTTGGGGCAGTCAGATCATTTGTAATTGTTCTTGGCACCAGCATATATTCCTCTCAGGAAACAGGCCCTGTCTAAAACAAAGACTGTGAAATCCTGGCCTAAAGATGATTCCCAACAACTTCAGGATTGCTTTGAGAGGACAAACTGGGACATTTCTACCACTCAGACCTGGAAGAACATACTGCAGCTGTTCTGAGCGACATCAAATAACTGCACAGATGTCACTGGAGACAAAAACATCTGGATTCATCCCAGCCTAAAACCCAGGTTGACCAAGGAAGTCTGGTTATGAGGTGAAATACAGTGCTGCCAGACCAAGCCTCAAGAAAGACATCGGGGAGGCCAAGATGAAATATTAGAGGAAGGTTGAGGATTATTTCCACAGTAACAATGTAAGGCGGTGTGGCAGAGGATTAAACAAATTGCTAACTGTAAATCAAACAATGCCATTCCTGCTGAGGGGGATGCTTCATTGGCAGAGAAGTTGAATCACTTTTTTGCCTGCTTTGAAATAAGCCCACCAGTGGTAGGTGGAATTCAGTTACTGGGTAGATGCAGCTCCCAACTCATCGTGGAGGAACATGAGGTAAGGCACGTTTTGAGGGCTGCAAATCCTAGGAAGACTGATGACCAAATGGTATTTCTGGCCAGGTGCTTAAAGACTGTGCTGACCAACTGGTTTGTGTTTTTAACTGTGATTTCAACCAAACTTTATCTGAGTGTATTACTCCATCTTGTTTGAAGGCCTCCATCACTGTTCTGGTACCAAACAATTTCCCTACCAGTAATTTTTAGGACTACAGATTTGTGGCACTCACTTCCATTATCATGAAGTCCCTTGAAAAACTGGTCCGTACGCCTATCATTTCTTGCCCTCCATGCACATTGGTCAAACTTCAGTTTAGAAATAGAGCCAGCAGATTGACATAGGATGCCATAGCCATCAAGCTCCACACTGCTCAGACCCACCTGGAAGGATGGGGGAACTATATGAGGATGCTTTTTGCAGACTTTACCAATAACATTACAAAATTTGCCATGATTCAACTGTGATGGGGCTTATCTCTGAAAGGAATGAATATGTCTATTGGGATGTGGTAGATTGGCTGCTCTCGTGGTGTAGCGACAATAATCCAGTTCTTAACATCAATAAGACCGAGGAGCTCATTGTGGACTACAGAAAAAACAGACCAGAAATCCAGTACTTGGTCAAAAATGGGGACCATGTATACCAAGTGGCCAGTTTTAAGTTCCTCGGGGTTACTGTTAAGGAGGAGCTGACCTTGGGCACGCATACGTTAAGAGGGCCCAGCAGAGACTGTACTACCTCAGACTTCTAAGGAACCAACAACTGAATGAAAAACTGCTAGTGACTTTCTACTACTGTGCTATAGTATCCTAACCTACTGCATCTGTGCATGGTTTGGTAACTGAACAGTGGCAGATAGTAAGGTGCCCCAAAGGGTCACAATGTTAGATGACAATAAAGTTATTCTATTCTATTATTCCATTCTATGTACTCTATTGACACTTGGTAACACAGTTGATGGGATGATGGGTTGGAGACAACTGGAGAGAATGTGGATGCAATCTTGCAGTGAGACAAACCACACAGATTTTTTAGTTTTATCTCTACCCATGGTTTCTTTAGCTTCATCTACTCACAACATTAAGAACACTGACAGAATTGTGACCCTTTAGGCCTTGAAAGTGGCTGATCTGTAGGGATGGAGGGATCAGACAAGGGAAGAAAAAAAGATGGGAATTGATGTCTCTCTCCCATCAGCTACTGGGCTAGAAGGGAAGGAAAAAAGAAGAGGGAAGGTGCACACGCACACTGGCTCAATCACTTGCTCACTTGGGTGAAATATAATCCATACATACTTTCACTGAAGAAAAAGACGTGTTGACACAAAACAAACTCCCTGGGATTCATCCTACCATGATATCTCACCATTTAAAACCTTAGTACTCTAAGGTATGCCTCCATTTCAGAAGCCCTGGTAGCCTGTGGTAATATGTACTAAAAGTTTTTTTAAAAAAAATGGCAACACACACCAAGCTTGTCAAACTATGGGTCCTTCCAGAAAGGCCTAAAAGCCAGGATGTCTCAAGTAAAACCAAATTGATCTGGAGAAAACTAGAATTTCCCTGTTTGCTCTGGATTAATGAAACCTTATGCTAAGGTTAAGATCTTTCCAGGTGAGGACCCTGTGGGGATTGACTCTGCCTCAGCATTTGGAATTTGGGTCAATCCCCACAGCAATCCCAGTTCTTTGGGCTCAAGGAGCCCAAAGGAGCAGGATGAGACACACCCTCTCCCCTTCCAGCACTGGGAGGACTGTCTGAAGAGGGCTGCACTGCCAGCAGCCCCTTCAGGTAAGTTGATGGTGGAGGTAGGAATGGGGGAGCTGGGGTTGGGTGGATGCTTCCCGGGGTTGATCCAGGATTTAATATCCCAGTGCCTCCCAGGATTTAGCTATGTCTGGAAGGGCCCTCAGTAACCAGTTACCAATCTGTCTTGCATTCCAATCCCTATTCTGAACCACATGTTAACAACCCCTTGGGATCAGGTGCTCTCTCATGTGTATGCACTAAATGCATATGTGATAGTGGCAAGATGTAGAGAAAACGGTCCTCCAAATATCTCCTATACTGAAATGAGCTAGGGATGAAGTATCATGCCTTGCCCAATGAATTGAACTCGAGGAGTTGAAGTCCATGAGGGAAAATGCTTCAGAACAATATCCTCTATTCATTGTTAAAATAACACAAATTAATTGTATGTGCTTTACATGGGAGCATAAGAGACATATGCACAGCAGCCTTATAACATCTAGATACTAGACCCCTATTGACAGTGTGATCCGTGAACTACCATGAATCAGAAACTGTGCAGAGAGGTTTTCAGAAAACAGAAAATTAGTCATTATATATGAAGGACATTTCACAGTTACTAACTGAAGCATATTTATGCTGCTGAATTTTTTTCACTCCTGAAATACTTAGAAATTTTGTCTTAATTGCTTTAAATTAAAGAATGTTGAAAGAATATAAATAGCAAGATAGTAAGAAACTATGGGAGGGGGAATAATAATTGTGACATTTTAATTTAAAATGCATCCAGCAGAAAATTTGGGGCAGAAGATATAGGTCATAATTTCTTGTAAACATTAAACACAAGCATTTGATTTTCACACTAGTTTTTTAAAGGACCTTAACTGTAATCAGTACAGATATAGATGTGTTAACAGCAATCTCAAATATAAATAGTATCTAATTAGCAAATTGCCAGCAAAAGGGTTGGGAGAATAAGCCACTTATGATAGACTTCATTAACAATGTCTTACAAAAAGCATAGGTGCTTCAGTTTTTTGCAATGAGTGGATTAAACAGATCAGACAGCAGGCTCCTTTTGGTTTTTCTTTGATTTCCCTTTCACAGAGGTAAAGGGGAAAGAACAGCAGTGTAGCAGTTTTATAGTAATCAAGCAGCATGCAGAGTTACTATGGAAAAGACTAGTTAATGTTGGCATCCATTCCCTCAGGCAATATAAATTGTTCATGTAAAATCTGAGATACCAATAAACTTATAAAAGAAAATAAGAGCAGTACCCAAAATCAGGGCAAGAGTTTGAATCATAGGAACATATATTTTACAACTACTCTCAATACTTTATCAAAAGAAATGGCAACATTTCTTAAGGCACTAACTTTGATGTACAGCTAAACTAATCATATATACAAGGAGAGAAAATTTAAATGGAGACTTACCAAGGGGCGCCATATATTCGGAATCCTTTGACTGTTACCTCAGAATCTTGTAAGTAAATACTGTTTGTCAGAAGTGATTGAACATTGTCAAAGTCCTCTGGTTTCAATTTGGAGACAGAAGGAAAGCGGTAGTAATCCTGTTTGACAAGGTCTGCCATGAATTCTTTATCAAATGTCAGTTCATGATTCCCAGCAATCACTATTTTATATTCGTATGGCAAGTTTCCTGAAATAACAACAAAAAGCACTTCATTAACATACCTGCATTCCACATAAAAAGATCCCACATTTAAGGGTCATACTGAACATACTTGCGTTTCTGCATAAAACAAAACCTATTACTCCCTGCTCCATGCAGCAACATATTTCTGCTTAGAAAACACTGTGCCACAGAAAGGTGTATACAAAAACACTTTTAATATGTCTTACGAATGGCTCTTCTGGATTATTAGATGTGGCCGAATATCTTCTGACCACCATGGCAGTTATAATCAAGGGATTAAACTTTAATCATAGAATAGAGATAAGAGAGTGAATATCTTTCATTCCTTTGCGTGTCTATCCACTAGAGACTATGAATATCGAGATGAAAAATGGTAAATTACTCCAAATTTATTAGCATGGTAGTGTTATCTGCTAAGTTCAATGCTGTTATATACCTAGAGAGGATCTAGCTAAATGTCAATAGTCACAAGAGACTTGCAGCCAATATTTTAGGACCATTTCTCTGAAGAATTTTCTCACAATGATGAAGTAAATTTTCCTTTTTCTGCATAATGAGAATAAAGCATGGTGTTCTACTTTTTTAAAAAAATAAACCTAAAATACTTATCAACTTCAACTTCATTCTCTCAGTTTCAAAGGTGTGGCTTTACCATATTATTGTCCATTGAAATTTTCAGCGAAAAAGAAAGTTTGTCTGAAGGAAAAAAAGTATAATGAACCACTTCTCCACTATAAGGACACCTTAATTATTAAAACTTCTGGCAAAGACATTCCTTTTTACAATTTTTGTATGCCCAGTTGACCCTGGCATTCTTTCTTCTTCATCCTCTGACGGTGGAATTTTTTAAAGCAGCACCAGCATAAGAAGGATGGTGAAGAAGGGCTGGAGAAGCAGAAGCATTTGGTGTTGATTTGTAGCAGTTTGCAAGCAGTACACAATGCTTCGTCTAGGAGAAAATGTAATTCCAATTTAGCACTTCTATTGCAGACATGTGTGTCTGTCTACCAAAGAGAAAGTAAATAGCAATTGCCCTGAGAATCTCTTACTTGGCATACATGAACAATAAAACAAAAAAGCTATGAAGTAGTAACAAAAATAATTTAATGGTTGGGAATCACCACAACATGAGGAACTGTATTAAGGGGTCACGGCATTAGGAAGGTTGAGAAACACTGTTTTAAAGCAGCAGCAACAACAACAATGTGGGCTTGAAACAATACTAGACATTGTGCCACATAATGAGATTTGACAGATGTGACAATGTCAAAAAGCCAAGTAGAATGAGGGCATGAACCATTGCCCTTATCCTGAATAAACTGCCCCAGGACTCTATGCAGCCAGTCTGACTCATCCAGTGAAGCCAGTAATTTCTGCTGCAAATAGGTGAAACACAGAGAACTTGCATCCACTCAGTTTTACAGCTCTTAGTAGCCAGATATAATTTCTGGGTTTCTGCAACTTGCCCTTATCTCAGCAGGTAAATAAATATAGATATTGGAGGCCTTTCCTAATATGTCCAACTGCAAATTGGGTATAATAATCACCTCTCTCAAAATGTTATTATAAGATCATGGCCTATTATTGGTCTTCTGCAAACTCAGAAGTGTGCATTTTCTGGGTAAATGAACAAGTAGCTGATTAAGCTCCAGCACTCTAATGACATAGTACATAAACATGTAAATTCAGTTTCAGGGAGAAACACAAGAACTTGCCTCTATATAATTCTTGTCATAGCATATCCTTGGTCTTGCATATCACATAGGCAGATGCATGCATGCGCGTGTGAGTGTGTGTCTGTAGATATATATATACACACACACACACTTACTTTAAAGTTGTACTTTAAAGGATTGGTGAGAAAGCTTCAGTGGAGACACCTTTTCCCTATACTAACTCTTTCCTACGGGTAGATTTCTCTCGCTTCCTGTTGTCTCACCCCCATTCTTAACTATGAGTAATTTATTAGTCAGATGTTTGTAACTCGGGGACTGCCTGTAATTTCTATGGCAGAACAAGGAAAGACACAATGATGTTGCTGATTCTTCTGTTTCTTGGCAGATCCTTTTATTTCACCAAAAACTATTCCACATAAGATTTGAGATACTCTGCAAGTATGAGGTGAGATGTTGCTGGAAGCTACAGGATGTATGGAAATTATTGAAAATTATCTCTGCTTTCCTTTCCTGAAGATAACTCTTGAGATTCTTGAGATACAACTAGTGACAGCAAACTCTGTATTCAATCCATGCAGTGGTCATAGACTGTAATCCCTTTAAATGGCTTAAAGCAGTACAAACTACCTAGAGCAGAACTATCCACCATATGTAGATTGAAATGACTTTAGTTAAACTAAATATTTCACAGGGTTGAATTTGCTATAAATGCTTATGTGATTTCAGAGTTCTGCACATGTCAAGCAGGCTGGATTGACCTAGCACTCAAGTTTCAATTTTTCTTTTCTAATCAATAAACATATTCTTATTACTTATTGTAACTATGGTTTAGCAAAGAGTAAACAAACTAACCTTTTTCTAAACTTGTTGCCATGTACCTTCATGACATATTTGACTTACAATGACTCTTAAGGTGAATTTATCATGGGGTTTCCTTGGAAGGATTTATTCATAGGGGATTGCTATTGCCTTCCTCTGAATCTGAGGTCACCCAATGGATTTTTGATATCAAACACAGCATAGATGTAAAAAGATCATTGAGCCTTACCCATTACTGTGTCTGTAGAACAAGTTACAAAATGCTGAAATGATAAATTGTATTTACCAGGTTTACGGAAAACTGCTTGAAATACTACAATATACCATCTACAACTAGTTCCTTCAAGTACATTGTCCCTCATTTTGTTTGGAAACAATGACAGCACTACATATGGATACATACAAAAAAATGACTAAATAAAAAGTAAAGCACTACTGAATACAATACTAATGTAGACATTCCTCACTATCAACTTAGAATAGTTAAGTGCCTCATTACTAAAAAAAAATTCACGAACTCATGGGAAGCAGTAAATACTTACAATGACACACAATGATAACAATGTATTCACAAAAGTACTTAGCGTACAGTGGGTGAGTCTTTATCACATGCAGGAACAGGGACTTTCTGGAGGCATTATCTTGTGCTATCATCAATCGTGCAAATATGACATTTTATCATCTGCACACTTTACTTTTATTTTTCATCCCTTTTTTACTTGGGATGAGCACTAAACCTTGAACCATTTCATCCCCTTCTCACAATATTTACTTAATGATATTTTGACTAATGAGCCCATAGCCTTTTCATAGTTAGCAAATTATGATTTGAATGTTATGGGAACATAGTAGGCAAGTGATGAGGGTCACTTCCCAATATTATGAAGAATATGGCCTCCAACAGTTATGGGATTCTTACACATTATCTTAACATTCCCAGACAGATAGTAGGGCACATCTGGTGCTTTCCTTCCTAGGAATATTAAGATTTACATCAGTTGTTTCCTTCCACAGAATTACTGAGAGCTAGTTCAAGTTTCAGCAAAGTGGACAAATGGCTAGAAGAAGATAAAAACAGACCAGTCTCAGGGTTGTTGTAGGTTTTTTCGGGCTATATGACCATGTTCTAGAGGCATTCTCTCCTGGTGTTTCGCTTGAATCTATGGCAAGCATCCTCAGAGGTTGTGAGATCAGATCTCACAACCTCTGAGGATGCTTGCCATAGATGCAGGTGAAATGTCAGGAGAGAATGCCTCTAGAATATGGCCATATACCCCGAAAAAACCTACAATATCCCAGTGATTCCGGCCATGAAAGCCTTCGACTATACATAGACCAGTCTCAAATCAATTGCTTGGAAACTCAAATTATTGTCAAGACTGGGGACCTCAGAACCTTCTTGATTGTTTTAATAAATATTTTTAATGCAACCCAAACAGGGGTGTTTGTTAGGCTGCATACTGGCAGGAACTCTCTCTTTTTTTACTACTACTACTACTACTACTACTACTACTACTGCAAGATTAACCATTACTAAAATAACAACAAGATCATCCATATTATTACACTGATTACAGAAGAATATATCATACAATGTTTTCTGTGCCCACAGAAAGTACTATTACCTCACTGCTGCAAATTCAGAATTGAGAAAATGTGGGCCAGTGATGGATTAAATTGCATAAACCCATACAGCAACTAAAAAGTAATCAAAGAAAATTCCCTGCCCCAAAACATGTTTTGGTGTGCACACAAAATCCCAAGACTGCAAACTCTTCCTGTATTCTATATCCCAACAAGAGTTCTATCCATACAGCAGCAGTATGAGGAATTGATGTTTCTTCTCTTTAATCCAGATCTTATGCCTTATTTGTGTCTCTTCTCAACATCCTCAAGTCCTAATAGATCTTTTGATGAACCCATTTCATGATTCTGGCATGTTCCAAGAGCCATCTTTCACAACAGTTTACCAGTACAAAAACACATGCGTGCACACACACAGATACTCATATTGTCTAAACTAGGAAAAACTGAGCAACACACCTGTGAAGTGATACACTTCATCTCCTTCCCAGCCAAACACCTGGTATTCCACAAACTAATGAGCAAATCTTTCTGAGGAGCAATCTCATCACTGCTACTATTTATACTACTCACAAAAATACATTACAAAAGCTATATCTGATTTAGACAGAGGCTAGAAGGACATTCAGGCAGCATAGGGAAAATCAATCAAGGCAAGCAGAAGAGCAAACAGCGGAACTGTTTTTGGTTTTATGCAAGAAAAACATCAGGCTACAGCACAGGGAAAAGCAAAGGCCAAGACCTAGGGAGTCCTGTGATAAATCTAAGGCTCACATATAAAAGCCCTCCTTTGTTGAAAATGTTGTTAGACACAACAAAACACAAATGTTACGTAAGAGCAAGCTCTGCCTCTGACCTTTCACTCTGTAACCGTCAGGCTTCATTAATTTTCACAAGGCCTGACAGCTCTAGCGTTAATACTCACGCTTGCTGATCGAGCCACACAGCAGGTTCAGACTGCTACCTTCTCCTCTGAAACTCATGCATTAGGCTTCCTTCCATGCTGGCAATGGAAAACCAAGTCTAAGAAACATTAAACACAAAAAACTACGTTACAATAATGCCAAGGTTGAGCCATAAACCCATGAAAGCGGGGGAACTAATAGAGCCCCACCTAAGCCTGAAGTCCTCAGTGGGTGAAAGCACACATAGATCTCAGAGATTCTACAACGTGAGATGTTACTTAATCGGTGTGGTCCATAGGCAGCAAAATGGAAGGCATTGCCAAAGTATTGGCCTACAAAAGTATACATGCCTGTTCAATGGCAGATTCATTCTAAATCTGAATAATTTATTATCACCAGTTGGAACAGGAGACTTGTAAATAACCCCTATGCATTTAAGCATGGAGCTAATTTGAAGTTCTAGCAATAAATAGTGAAGAAATTACTTGAATCTATAAATGTATGTCTCAACCATAACATTATTCTAATGTAACTGTTTGTGATTAATACTCTTTGTCAAAGGACAACAACAAACAAAGCACAGTGCATTAACAAGAAACTACTTTGTTCCAAAATCCTTGTCATGTTTTCTATATATACTATGGATGCTCTGATACTGTAAGTCATCATTTACTAATATAAACCCTGGAGATTAAATCAATATGCATTTGTCAACTACACCGATGCCACAGTACTTCCTCCTCTTAAAATTATGTCACTTTGTTCACATCCACACACTTCTTACTTTGTTCAATTGGGCTTACATACAGCAGTGGACAACCCTAGATCACTAACTATCACTAAGTAATGGTAAAGGTTTCCCCTTGACATTAAGTCTAGTCGCGTTCAACTTTGGGAGGTGGTGCTCATCTCCATTTCTAAGCTGAAGAGCCGGCGTTATCCATAAACACCTCCAAGGTCATGTGGCCAGCATGACTGCATGGAGTGCCATTACCTTCCTGCAAAAGCGATACCTATTGATCTACTCACATTTGCATGTTTTCAAACTGCTAGGTTGGCAGAAGCTGGGTCTAACAATGGAAGTTCACCCTGCTCCCTGGATTCGAACCACCAACTTTTTGATCAGCAAGTTCAACAGCTCAGTGGTTTAACCCACTGCACCACCAGGGGTCCCTAGATCACCAGTTAATAGACATAAAAAGTGGTAGTTCAGCCATAATTTAGGATTAGGCAGTCAGTCATCCCTTTTAAAAAGAGAGAGAGAGAATGAAAATGATTAATTTTCTTAAATCAGTAATTTCTCTTTTTTAACATCTTTATTAGAAAACTGGTTCTGTTTAGGCCAATACTAGTGCTGACTAGTGTAGACCTAATGGTTAAATGGGATGTTGATTCACCATTGAGTCAAGAGGCCTACTACAATTAGGAGTACCATCTTAAACCTTTGCATCGAATTCAATACTAATGAGATAAACATTAATGTGATAAAATGACAATGTAGACATTTCTTTGAAAATAAGGATACGGCATCCAGAACTGTGGCATTTGTATTTGTAAAATATTTACTGCCACATGAAAAAGACATGGAAGGATACTCATAGGTTAGTCTACATGATGGACTAAATTCTGGTTAATCCAGTACAGAAATTTCTGTCACATGAGTAAACCATGTGTCTAACTCCTAACTTTTACAAATGCTGCAGGCATAAAAGATAAACCCATAACAATAAGGATGGTAACCAAAATGAAGGTACATAATTCTGGCATCAATACACTGTGGTGTATTACACATTTCAACTGTAACTTCCATATGTTTGAATGCTTATGATGTTGATAAACTAAATTCTGCTATGATTGAAAAAATCAATTTGGAACTATATTGAAAAATGCCAATGGTCTGGAGGCCAATGATACAAACCATGGAAACCAAAACATGTCTTAGTTCTGCTTTGATTTTGCACATAACTCCTGTTTCTATAATCCATAAAAATAAATACAATAGAAGAACTATGAAATTAAGGTTTATTATACCATGTGATCATGTGGAAAATAGTCCAAATTATCAGATGTAGAAAGTGTTATCTTCAATAGGAAAATATATGTGCACACATTTAACACAGAAGTGAGAAGTACATTTCAGAGCTCAAAGTGCTACCACTAGTGTCAGTTGTGTTTCAAATGCACAGATGTCCCTTGCTTTTTTGACAGTCCACTTTGCAAATATCTGCTCTTCCATCAGTAACCACAATTATGACTCTTCTCGGCTCCATCGATCCCATTTCTCTCAAAACCTCAACCAACCAGAAATGTCCTCATGGAAAAAGTGTGAATCATTGTGAGCTTCATGCAGGTGTGCTTCATTCAGAAGCTTTCCTCCTCCCCCCTTATCCTGCCCACACCCATCCATTCCTTGCTCTACCTTTTCCCATGCTTCGTAACCAGGCATGCTGGTTTCTTGTGCTCATTAATATAACTGCTTCAGAGAGCGAGCTTGAGAGAGAAGTGAAGGAAGAAGTTGTTGTAGAAGTTCTTGTTAATGAGGTGTTCTCATTAATCCTCAGTGTATACACATGAACTCTCAGTCTACGAGGTATTTTCATAATTTTTCACTAGAGTATAGGTATGTGCCAAAGTATCAGTCATCAGCAATAGTTTTTGGAATCTCAAGTATTCTTCCACAGGTTTCTGGATTTTACTGTTCTTCGTGTTTGAAGAATTGCTCTCAACTGTTGTAAGCAGGAGCCCCTGGTGACACAGTGGGTTAAACCCATGTGCTGGCAGGACTGAAGACCGACAGGTTGCAGGTTCGAATCCAGGGACAGCACAGATGAGCTCCCTCTATCAGCTCCAGTTCACCCATGCGGGGACATGAGGAGCCTCTCATAAGGATGGTAACACATCAAAACATCCGAGCTTCCCCTGGGCAACATCCTTGCAGAAAACCAATTCTCTCACACCAGAAGTGACTTGCAGTATCTCAAGTCACTCCTGACACAACCCAAAAATCTGTTTGTAGGCAATAGAACAGGTGATGGCTTGTATTATATACTGAATTACATGGAGAATGAAGCCTGATGATTGAACTAAAAAAAAAAAGTCAGGTCCTGTAATACTTCTAATCTGATGGCCAAAGATATGTATGATATATGTGATGCTTTTCATTAGCAACCTCCACTGTGTCTCATTCTTCTGGAGGAGCAATTATTGGGTTGTGGGATTTTAACTTTTCCTCCTATCTGCAGCAATCCGTATAATGATTAGAGAATGTAGTTACTGCTATTTGCCATTTTTGAAACATACACCTGCCTTTAAACTGGTCTAGGGCATTCATCTGACCCCAGACTGTAAGAAAGAGAGACACGACCTCTAAATTTAAACCAATGAACACTTACTTTCGAGTGTCAAAACTAAAAAAAATAAATATGAATCCTTCTATATGTTCCCAAAACTTCCAGGTCTAAAGATTTTCCATTTATTTTTCAGAAGGGCCACAGGAAAAAAATGTGTACCTAGTTAACTGACAAAAAAGTAAAAAAGAAATACATGTATACATCACAGCACATTATATAAACCAGGAAAGAAATGCAATCTTGTGGCTTTTTCTTATTATTACTGATCTGTGTTTTTCTATGAGTATTAAATGTATGATATCAATACTTTAGAAAATGCAAAAATATTACAACTCAGAAATTATATTCCCAAGGTTCCTCATATGATTTTAAATTATCTTACTGCTGAATTAAGGGTACAAATGGTTACAATGGAAATAATCTTACTGTTCTCACTGCTAAGGCGCGGTGGGGGGGGGGGGCGCTAAACAGGAATGAGTGCCTTGGAATTGGTTAAAGTGAAATTGAAACAGAACTCTTTTGGTTAATATTACATTAGTCTAAAATATAGACATGAATCTTCATACTATCTAATTCTAATAAGAAAAGGGCTATCTCAATTTCAAAACTTCCAAAGTCTTTTTGAGAAATGCATCATAGATCAATTTACATGGTACTCTGGCAGCTAAGCAAAACCAAATCACAGGCTTCAATTGGCTTAACTTATATTGGAAAGTGAGAGGGTAAATGACTGGAAATGCAATTACTGCAAACAAACTCCATTTTCTTCACTCAAGAGGGAATTTCGGAGGACATTTTATTGCCATCAAATAGTATTTCTAAAGGCATCAATACACAAAACTCTTTATTTATAGAATCTTATTCACTGCCTAATCTAATCTCCAGATTTTGAACAAATTTCTCAAAAGTGGAAATTATCTTAAAGGAAGACTTAAGAATCAATTTTAATGATTTACTCTTTGAAGAATGTCTGACCCAATGTAAAGAACGTTATGCATACAGTCCTCAATATATTTCTACCATTATCTGCCTTCCCCCCTGCAATTTACAATTGTAATTAAGGGATTTGTTTTCCTTATTAAAAAGGAAAACAGAAAACTGTACAAGAAGAAAGAAGTTCATCTTTGTGAAGCAATTGTTCCGTCTGCAATTAAGATAATTATCAACTTTCATATTAATCATTGAGGATGAGCCTGCCATTTACATTTGAAAAATACCTTTATATATTAAGTTATATATTAAGATTTTAAAACTGCATTGCTGAGAAAAAAATGAAAGAAATCTGACTTCACATTGTTGCTGAGGCAAAATTTGCTTTGAAAACAGTAAGAATTTTGTACTGCTTCAATTGAAAAGCAGATAGAATGATGCTTCCAACGTTAAGCACTTCTGTGTCTTAATGCTTTCCATGAAAGATATCAAAAATGAGCACAACTCTCTCACTGAAAACAACGGGACTTTAAATTGATCAACATGAGTTGGATCACAGCCAAAGTCAATTTAAGCAAAGTCCTTTTTAAAATAAAACACCCATAACACATATACAAGAATTTATTGAGCTATCTCAAGACATTTCATGCTAGATACTTCCAAAAAAGTTAAAATTTAAATAAATGTGTAGACACTACCAAATAAATCACCTAATATTTTTGTTTATTTCATTCAGTTTTGACTATTATAAAACAAGAAAAATGCACTATGCTAATACAGGGATAAAATACCTACATAAATACTATTAAAAGAAAAAAATGTAAAAATCTTGAAATCATTTATACAGGTAATTTATATCTCATTGACGGTAATGGTTTAAAAATGTAGATGAGTGCTTAATTTTATGAAAATTACTGATGTTACATAAATACTTCAATCAAATATTAAATAGTGCCAAACTGTGTCATATTTTATCCCAAAATTGTGTGAAATATCTGCAAAAATGTTATCTACTGAGACATACTGATGGGTGCATAGACAAGCAAATAAATCCTTTATCTGCAATTGAAAAATGAAGGATTTATTTCCTATTAGAATGTAATAGCAAATAATCCTGTAACATTGTAAAAATCAGCAATGTAATAACAACAACAACAACAACAACAACAACAACAACAACTTTATTTTTGTACCCTGCCTCCATCTCCCTGAAGGGACTCTGTGCGACTTACAAAAGGACAAGTCCAGAGAGCACAGAGTTAAAAAAGTAATGCAATCAAATCAAATCAAAACAACTAGAAACATATCACAATAAAACATAACATCATAAAAATGGTACCATGCAGAGCAATAAAAGTACTGAGTTCAGAGGGCTCTGAGTTTGTGCAAAATTCTGAGATAGAGCCAAGGGAAAGTGCAAAATTCAGTAGGCAGGGATGGGAGAGTAATGTCCTTGGACATTAAAATATCAGGATTGTAGAGTGGAGGGCTATGCTAAAGAGCTGGAACTTGGGTATTATTGGGCCAATTCTTTGGAACTGTCTAGTCAATGCCTATACTATGTCCTGTTTTGTGGATCAAAATCCATTTCCTAAAATTGATTCAGGACTGATTTGTATTCATTTAATTTATTAAGTATTTATTAGTAGTAGTAGTATCACACTTTTTCGGACAGGGGCGGACGGGGGGGAACAGTCAGGCAGAGTTAGATTTTTCACGCCATCTGACTAACTTCGATGTCAAACATATCATAAGCAAACCACAGTTAAACTTGGAGGAGAAAGACATGAAAATTTGGAGGAAAAACATCAACAATTTAAGATAGGTAGATTGTAACCCCATACTACCAGCAGAAAATAGCAAAGACTTGGAATGTTTCCTAGCAAAAGTCAAGGAAGAAAGTGCAAAAGACAACAAAAATAATGAACACAAACGTTATGCATAACTTTGATGAGAGTGATGAAGACTTCGAGATACAGTGATACCTTGAGTTAAGAGTTTAATTTATTCTGTGACCAAGCTCTTAACTGAAATTGGACTTATCTCAAAGCAAATTTTCCCATTGAATGCATTGAAATGCTACTAATCTTTTCTTGCCCCTTAACCCCCTCCCCATTTATGTATTTTAAAATAAGAAAATGAGCTTTATAAATAATGAATAATGTATAAATGCACACTTACATAGAACAATAATAAGAAAAATATCAAGTTTAAAATGATAGAAATACGAAGCTGTGGCAAGGAAGAATATTTGCGACAACAAAATGTGTGTTGGCCAGTGCAACAGCAAGGCTAAACCTGCACATTCACATGGAATAATAAAAAAGATTAACTTTAAAATGACAGATGCGCAAAGCACAAAGTGAAGAGGCAGAAGCATCATTTTCTTCATACTGTACTCATTCCAGCCTCCCTCCCTCTCTTGCTCTCTCACTCTTCATGAAGCCAAAGATATCAAGAATAAAAACCACACAAAATCAACTAACCCAAAGTTCCTCAAAGCAGTCAAGAGCAAAGCAGACAGCAATCTCCCAAAGCAGACAAAGCAGTATAAAAAAGGAATATCACAGTACACATGGATAGACTCAACCAAGGAAGCCATGGCCTTGAATTTGCAAGGTCATACATAACAGAGCTGTAAATCACAAGGTCTCTTGAAGACCTCTCTTGCAAAAGTAGACAGCAATTAATAATAACAATGTAATATAAAAACATGTACTCTTAAAAGATATAAAAGGGCACTTCAGAACAGATTAGGTGTTTATCAAGATGTGATAATGGGCTCTCCATCACCTGGGTAACATAGCTTAAATGCACAGGCTCTCCTCCAGGTAAACAAAGGGTTAATTATGTGAATATTTTAAACTACATTTATTGGGGATAAGCATCAGAATTGCCCAGTGGATATGCCCAGTTTTGGGGAAAGTGTGGAAGCTTCAAGATTGTTATATTGGTTTTATTGTTATGTCTATGATCCGGCATTGAATTCTTCCCAATGTTTGTAAGCCACCTTGAGCCCCCTGCAGGGTGAGAAAGGAGAGGTATAAATGAAGTACATAAATAAATAAACAAATAAATATACTTCTAAGTGAAAAATCATGGCTCTATGAGGCACGGAGAGAAACAGGTTGAGAGACTTTGGGTCTGATAGAAACATGGAGGGTGCTGCTTGCTTCACCATCCCTAGGGAATCTTTGTCACTGACTGGAAAAAGAGCCCAGACTCCTAGTTTTCAATGAATATCGGAGATCCAGAACACTCTGTCTCATGAACAGAATAGGAAAGCCAGTGGTGTTTGGGCTTATGTTTATGAATATGATTAAGGCTGTTTAGGCAAGCTTGTAACTACTGTCAAATAATGCTTGACGAAAGGTGCTTTTGTGTAAAAGATATAATGTGCTATGTAAGATTACCTTTTTAAAAGATTTTCTTTAAAGATCTCTCATTTTTCTATGCTCTCTTCAGGTGTCTTTAGTTGGTGTATGCTTCCATATGTGTATTCTCAGATACAAGGGAAGGGAAAGTGTACAGAGTCAGAAGTGGAAAAGGTGCAAGTCAACCCCTTCAGTAACTCCCATTAAATTGCTAAATCATGTGGAATGAAACAGTCATGGTTGCAACTAGACAGATTTCAGGTGTTCCTTCTTCTACTCAAGAGCAAGAGACTGGGCTACAGACCATTACAGGTAGGTTGCAAAGAAGGAGATGGGAAGAAAATATAACACTAGATTTTGCACACTGACTATGTATGAAATTCTAAAACCCACTGTTGCTCTATTTCTATGCACACAACTTGGTAGTACAACAGTTTGAAAATCTTGGAAGTATAACTCAGAGAGTCAATAGTGCTATTATTCATACACGCACACACAATGCCTTGCCATACAGACAGGGCAAAAATAACCCACAATCCAAATAAAACATACTGTAATAGGTCAATCTGTTACTAATTTTGTTACCAGTTCCATATCACCAGTGTTTTAAATTGCTCATAATATCAGAAGTGGTACAACACCAATGATAGATCTAATAGATGGAGTTCGAGCATACCTAACTGACTTCCTGTAAAGCATATGATGGAAAAACAGCACTAGAGCTAGAAATGTTTTATTACACTTGTGTAAGCCTAAATATGTCAAATGTATAAATATTCTAAGTTTTTAATGTATAAATGTACTAAATTTGATGAAATCAAAGAGTCATATATTAAACTACTGGCCTTACCCACATCTTCACCAGCAATAATTAAAATAATATTTTTACTATATTCTATGATGATAAATGTCATCCTACAGCTGACGTTCAATCATGTTTTTTCCCCACCAGATCTAGTTTTGTGCCTTTAATAGCAGAGAGGTGGAAAAAACCAAGTAACTGAGATTGTCTCCGATATTTTGTCTCCATAAAAGGACCTGACAATTTCCTGCATGTTAGGTTGTTTTTGAAGACGCAAATGTTATTTTGGCACATTGTATAAACCAGAAGACCGCAGTACAAAGAGCTTCTGTGCACTTAAATTTCTTGCAAAATAAATACTTGCACAACTGTAAGACAGATGGGCAACATTTTTAACAAGTAGTCAATCATGCTTCCTTTGATTTCTTTTCCATATAGCCCTTGGTTTCCTATCATTCATCTTTTGCAGCCTTGTGTTCTATTTTTCTGTTAAAACAAACACACTCCTGTTATAAGGTGTTATTTGCAAATTTCAAGCACCCTGACACAGGCAGACAAGCACACTTCAACAGAACTGGTAATTAACAGAGAAAGTTAACATAATTCACACTTCAGTTGCTTAAAAAGGTGTAACAATTTGCTTCTTATTTGTATTTTCTACCAGAAAGGTTTTGCCATCTTCACCTCAAAGGCTACCATCACAACTTTTTACAGCTGGTGTCGCAGAAGCACTTCTTCATTAATGGTACTATGCTTCTAAATAGAGCTGGAATAAAGTGTCTTCCACAAATGATTCTGGACTGAAGATCACTGAAACATCTAGGTAAAGAAGTCATTTATCAAAAACAAAGACACTACAAACAACACATTCCTACTGCTGAGATGTCCAGCATTCCACCTACTTATAAAGAGGGTGGACAATAAATATTTTGTGCCAAGGTAGACTGCTTTCCAAAAGCTTGTAAGAGTGCTTCCCAGGTAAATGTTAATTATGAACGTTTGTGTGTGTGCCTTCAAGTCTCCTATTAAACTATGGCAACTCATGAATTGAATAGGTTTTTTAAAGGCAAGGAATATTCAGAGGTGGTTTTTCCAGTTCTTTCATCTGAAATATAGCTTTGTTGTTGTTGTTCATTCGTTCAGTCATCTCCGACTCTTCGTGACCTCATGGACCAGTCCACGCCAGAGCTCCCTGTTGGCCGTCACCACCCCCAGCTCCTTCAAGGTCAGTCCAGTCACTTCAAGGATGCCATCCATCCATCTTGCCCTTGGTCGGCCCCTCTTCCTTTTGCCTTCCACTTTCCCTAGCATAATTGTCTTCTCTAGGCTTTGCTGTCTCCTCATGACGTGGCCAAAGTACTTCAACTTTGTCTCTAGTATCCTTCCCTCCAATGAGCAGTCGGGCTTTATTTCCTGGAGGATGGACTCGTTGGATCTTCTCGCAGTCCAAGGCACTCTCAGAACTTTCCTCCAACACCACTGCTCAAAAGCATCAATCTTCCTTCGCTCAGCCTTCCCTAAGGTCCAGCTCTCACATCCGTAGGTTACTACAGGGAATACCATGGCTTTGACTAGGCAGATCTTTGTTGCCAGTCTGATGTCTCTTCTCTTTACTATTTTATTGAGACTGGACATTGCTCTCCTCCCAAGAAGTAAGCGTCTTCTGATTTCCTGGCCACAGTCTGCATCTGCAGTAATATTTGCGCCTAGAAATACAAAGTCTGTCACGGCCTCCACGTTTTCTCCCTCTATTTCCCAGTTGTCAATCATTCTTGTTGCCATAATCTTGGTTTTTTTTATGTTTAGCTGCAACCCAGCTTTTGCGCTTTCTTCTTTCACCTTGATTAGAAGGCTCCTCAGCTCCTCCTCGCTTTCGGCCATCAGAGTGGTGTCATCTGCATATCTGAGGTTGTTAATGTTTCTTCCAGCAATTTTTACCCCAGCTTTGCATTCCTCAAGCCCCGCACATCGCATGATGTGTTCTGCATACAAGTTTAAAAGGTTGGGTGAGAGTATGCAGGCTTGCCGTACGCCTTTCCCAATCTTGAACCAGTCTGTTGTTCCGTGGTCAGTTCTTACTGTTGCTACTTGGTCCTTGTACAGATTCCTCAGGAGAGAGACAAGGTGGCTTGGTATGCCCATCCCACCAAGAACTTGCCACAATTTATTATGATCCACACAGTCAAAGGCTTTAGAATAGTCAATGAAGCAGAAATAGATGTTTTTCTGAAACTCCCTGCCTTTCTCCATTATCCAGCGAATATTGGCAATCTGGTCTCTCGTTCCTCTGCCTTTTCTAAACCCAGCTTGAACATCTGGCAACTCTCTCTCCATGTATTGCTGGAGTCTTCCTTGCAGGATCTTGAGCATTACCTTACTGGCATGAGAAATAAGGGCCACTGTACGGAAGTTGGAGCAGTCTTTCGCATTTCCCTTTTTTGGTATGGGGATATAAGTTGATTTTTTCCAGTCTGATGGCCATTCTTGTGTTTTCCATATTTGCTGGCATATGGCATGCATCACCTTGACAGCATCGTCTTTTAAGATTTTAAACAGTTCAGCTGGGATCCCATCGTCTCCAGCTGCCTTGTTGTTAGCAATGCTTCTTAAGGCCCATTCAACCTCACTCCTCAGGATGTCTGGTTCTAATTCATTCACCACACCGTCAAAGCTGTCCTCAATATTATCCTTCCTATACAGATCTTCTGTATAGTCTCGCCACCTTCTCTTGATCTCTTCCGCTTCTGTTAGGTCCCTGCCATCTTTGTTTCTTATCATACCGATTTTTGCCTGAAATTTACCTCCAGTGTTTCTAATTTTCTGGAAGAGGTCTCTTGTCCTTCCTATTCTGTTGTTTTCAGAATAGGTCAACAGAAATATAGCTTACAGCATTATTAATTGGTGGTCTCCTATCCATATATAACCAGAGCAGGCCCTGCTTAGCTTTTGAAAACAAATAGGACCTGTGCCATCATCTAATTATATAGATGTATTGATTTATCAATTATTACAATGGGGAAATTGAACACTCTGACTATAAGTTACTCATAGCGATCAACAATACAAACATGAACATTTTCATTAAAAATGCAAAAAGACACAGAAGCGAACAAGCAAGCAAACAAGCACTACACAGGAAAAAAAGTGAGCAATGACAAAACTATAAACACATAGTAAACAACAGTAAAAGGCTGCCAGAACAAAACAATCTTTACTTCTCACTTAAAGCAAAATAAGGAATCATTTAATTTAACCTCCCTTAAAGGCACTTCCCACAACCAGGATGCCACTACCAAAAAGATTCTGCCTGTAATGCACACCAATCTAGATTTTCCTGATACTGAAATATATGAAAATGCTTTTGTTGAGATTAACTTCACAGTTCAGCAGCAGATCAGTTGCACAACTTCAGCACTTTCCAGTAGCTTCTTCCTGCACAGTTCTTTTCAATCAACTGCTCCCACAACCTGCAGTCACTCTGGAACTCTTTTACAGACACTTGAGCACATGCCCGGCCATTGTCCGTTTTACCATTGTCTTTCCCCCAGTCTAGATGATATTACAGACTCACCACAGCACTCAGCCATATCTTGTCCTAGTAGACAGGTTCTTTAATTACATATAGCCTTCGACAAAACAACATCACAACACAAGGAGAAATATACACTGTACATGGTTTCCTTATATACAATTCATTTACACATAGCAATCTCTGATTGGGTTGTTGTAGGTTTTTTCGGGCTGTATGGCCATGGTCTAGAGGCATTCTCTCCTGACGTTTCACCTGCACTTTTGGCAAGCATCCTCAGAGGTAGTGAGGTCTGTTGGAACTAGGCAAAAGGGTTTATATATCTGTAGAATTGGTTACCAACTAATTGACTCAACTCAAACCCAGTTACCAACTAATTGGTTGGTTACCAACTAATTGACTCAACTCAAACTCAGGATTGCATCATTCACAATCACCTAGAGTAGGCCAGATGATTCCCCATATACAATCAATGTATGACTCAGCATTCCCAATAGAAGCCTATTAGCAGTGCATGACTCAGTTTATTACTCAGTTTATTACTTTACAATACATTGTAAAACCTAACAGTTTTGAATGATAGCTTTAAAAAATCCATTTCAGGAGCGACTTGAGAAACTGCAAGTAATAGTAAATTATGAGTAGGTACATATGAAAGGACTCCAGCAAAGGATCACTGCCTTGTCGGGGCGCTGGAGCTTGAGCACCTCAATGATGTCATGAGCGAAACCGTGAAGGGCCACCCAAGACGGGACGGTCGTGGCAGAGAGGTCAGACCAAGCGTGATCCCTGGGGAAGGCAACGGCAAACCACCCCAGTATCCTTGCCAAGAAAACTAAATGGACCAGTACAACCAGAGATATGTCGGTATGCCATTGGAAGATGGGACTCCCAGGTCGGAAGATGGCCAAAATGCTACTGGGGAGGAGCAGAGGATAAGTTCAACTAGCCCTAGATGTGATGACGCAGCTAGCTCAAAGCCGAAAGGAAGGCTAGCGGCCGACGGTACTGGAGGTGAACGACGAATCCGATGCTCTAAAGATCAACACACCATAGGAACCTGGAATGTAAGATCTATGAGCCAGGGCAAGTTGGATGTTGTTATTGGTGAGATGTCAAGACTAAAGATAGATATTCTGGGGGTCAGCGAACTGAAATGGACTGGAATGGGCCACTTCACATCAGATGACCACCAGATCTACTACTGCGGACAAGAGGAACATCGAAGAAATGGAGTAGCCTTCATAATTAATAAGAAATTCGCTAAAGCGGTGCTTGGATACAACCCAAAAAATGACAGAATGATCTCAATTCGAGTGCAAGGAAAGCCTTTCAACATTACAGTGATCCAAATATACGCCCCAACCACAGCTGCTGAAGAAGCAGAAATAGATCAGTTCTATGAGGATCTGCAGGACCTACTGGATAACACACCAAAAAGAGACATTATTTTCATTACAGGAGACTGGAATGCCAAGGTGGGAAGTCAAATGACAACTGGGATCACAGGCAAGCATGGTCTGGGAGAACAAAATGAAGCGGGACGCAGGCTGATAGAATTTTGCCAGGAAAACTCGCTGTGTATAACAAACACTCTCTTCCAACAACCTAAAAGACGGCTTTATACATGGACCTCACCAGATGGTCAGCACCGAAATCAGATTGACTACATCCTTTGCAGCCAAAGGTGGCGGACATCCATCCAGTCGGTGAAAACAAGACCTGGGGCTGACTGTAGCTCAGATCACGAACTTCTTATTGCCCAATTTAGAATAAAACTAAAGAGATCAGGGAAAATACACAGACCAGTTAGATATGATCTCACTAACATTCCTAGCGAATATACAGTGGAAGTGAAGAACAGATTTGAAGGACTAGATTTAGTAAACAGAGTCCCAGAAGAACTATGGACAGAAGTCCGAGACATTGTTCAGGAGACGGCAACAAAGTACATTCCAAAGAAAAAGAAAACCAAGAAGGCAAAATGGTTGTCTGCTGAGACACTGGAAGTAGCCCAAGAAAGGAGGAAAGCAAAAGGAAACAGGGATAAGGGGAGATATGCCCAGTTAAATGCGCAATTCCAGAGGTTAGCCAGAAGAGATAAGGAACTATTTTTAAATAAGCAATGCATGGAAGTGGAAGAAGACAACAGAATAGGAAGGACAAGAGACCTCTTCCAGAAAATTAGAAACATTGGAGGTAAATTTCAGGCAAAAATTGGTATGATAAGAAACAAAGATGGCAGGGACCTAACAGAAGCTGAAGAGATCAAGAGAAGGTGGCGAGACTATACAGAAGATCTGTATAGAAAGGATAATAATATTGAGGATAGTTTTAACGGTGTGGTGAATGAATTAGAACCAGACATCCTGAGGAGTGAGGTTGAATGGGCCTTAAGAAGCATTGCTAACAACAAGGCAGCAGGAGACGACGGGATCCCAGCTGAACTGTTTAAAATCTTAAAAGATGATGCTGTCAAGGTGATGCATGCCATATGCCAGCAAATATGGAAAACACAGGAATGGCCATCAGACTGGAAAAAATCAACTTATATCCCCATACCAAAAAAGGGAAATGCGAAAGACTGCTCAAACTTCCGTACAGTGGCCCTTATTTCTCATGCCAGTAAGGTAATGCTCAAGATCCTGCAAGGAAGACTCCAGCAATACATGGAGCGAGAGTTGCCAGATGTTCAAGCTGGGTTTAGAAAAGGTAGAGGAACGAGAGACCAGATTGCCAATATCCGCTGGATAATGGAGAAATGCAGGGAGTTTCAGAAAAACATCTACTTCTGCTTCATTGACTATTCTAAAGCCTTTGACTGTGTGGATCATAATAAATTGTGGCAAGTTCTTAGTGGGATGGGCATCCCAAGCCACCTTGTCTCTCTCCTGAGGAATCTGTATAAGGACCAAGTAGCAACAGTCAGAACTGACCACGGAACAACAGACTGGTTCAAGATTGGGAAAGGCGTACGGCAAGGCTGCATCCTCTCACCCAACCTTTTTAACTTGTATGCAGAACACATCATGCGATGTGCGGGGCTGGATGAATGCAAAGCTGGGGTGAAAATTGCTGGAAGAAACATTAACAACCTCAGATATGCAGATGACACCACTCTGATGGCCGAAAGCGAGGAGGAGCTGAGGAGCCTTCTAATCAAGGTGAAAGAAGAAAGCGCAAAAGCCGGGTTGCAGCTAAATGTCAAAAAAACCAAGATTATGGCAACAAGAATGATAGACAACTGGAAAATAGAGGGAGAAACCGTGGAGGCCGTGACAGACTTCGTATTTCTAGGTGCAAAGATTACTGCAGATGCAGACTGTAGCCAGGAAATCAGAAGACGCTTACTTCTTGGGAGGAGAGCAATGTCCAGTCTCGATAAAATAGTAAACAGTAGAGACATCAGACTGGCAACAAAGATCCGCCTAGTCAAAGCCATGGTATTCCCTGTAGTCACCTACGGATGTGAGAGCTGGACCTTAGGGAAGGCTGAGCGAAGGAAGATCGATGCTTTTGAGCTGTGGTGTTGGAGGAAAGTGTTGAGAGTGCCTTGGACTGCGAGAAGATCCAACCAGTCCATCCTCCAGGAAATAAAGCCCGGCTGCTCACTGGAGGGAAAGATACTAGAGACAAAGTTGAAGTACTTTGGCCACATCATGAGGAGACAGGAAAGCCTAGAGAAGACAATTATGCTGGGGAAAGTGGAAGGCAAAAGGAAGAGGGGCCGACCAAGGGCAAGATGGATGGATGGCATCCTTGAAGTGACTGGACTGACCTTGAGGGAGCTGAGGGTGGTAACAGCCGACAGGGAGCTCTGGCGTGGGCTGGTCCATGAGGTCACGAAGAGTCGGAGACGACTAAACGAATGAACAACACATATGAAAGGAATCTGTGTTTAAAATGTTACTGAAGTGTACCTTCAAGTAGTTTCTGACTTATAGGGGCCTTAAAGCAAACCTATCATAGGATTTTCTTGGGAATATTTTTGGGAGGGAGTCTGCCATTACTGTATTCTGAGGGTAAGAGGGCATCACCCAATATATTTCCAAGTACAGATTCAAACCCTGATCTCCAGGGTACCAGTCCAACACCCAAGCCACTACATCATGCTGAGATATACCGCTATGTAATTCTCTTGGATTTTGTAAATCTGAACAACAATTGAATAATAATAATATTATTATAGTAATAAAACTTTATTTATATTCCGACCTATCTCCCCGAAGAGACTCAGAGTGATGAAAAAGAAAGTCAGCAAACATTTAGTGTTGTACAAAAGAAAAGCACATAAACAAATAATCACCCCACCCAAAACCCTCATAGATCCTTATTGAAACCAAAAATTATTTACTTATTTATTACAGTACTTATATTCCGCCCTTCTCATCTCAAAGAGGAACACATACAGAGCAAACATTCAATGCCAATGATACAATGAGAAGACAAAAAAACAGACAGAGATATATATAGACTTTTTCTTGTCATTCGGCATATTTGGAGGCTGTGCTCAGGGGGGTGCTGTCACTTTATTTCTTTGCCGCTTAATGCTGTTCCTATTCATCTACTCCTCACATTGCTGTTTTCAATCCACTATGTGGGTGAGGAGCTGGGCTGAAGGTCAGGAGCTCATCCTGACCTGGCTTTGAACTGTCAATCTTTCGGTTTGCAAGATTTACTGCAGTATTATAAAAAGACTCTTTTTTTTAAAAAAATGTCTTTCCAGTTTCATTATGTCCCAATTATCCACCTTTCTCTAAGTCTCACTTCAACTTCTCCTCCACTTTCCTTTCATCCCCAATTCTCCATTTGCTTTTTGGCCTGTCAAGTATTGCAGCTCAAATACATGGGTTTTTGTGTGTGTGTGTTTGTTGGCCCATCTTGTAGCTGCTGTCTATTATCACTAGCAGTCTTGAGTAATCTTAGGAACCAAAATGAATAGAATTCATTAAATCTTGGAATGTAATTCAATGCCTGTAACTTAAAAAAAATCTTAATCAGAGTATAGTTTTGAAAAAAAAATCAATTACAATGACAATTCTGATGTTAAATTACATCAGAGACACTAAAAATCAAAGACAGGTAGAAATCACTGATGCCGTCTCTAAATAAAACTCGAAAATCAGCTGAACAGAAATTAACAATTTTCAGAATGAAAGCTTTACACATATGTAGCATAAATTTTAACAGCCATCAGGAAACTGAATTCATAATAACATGAAATAAATGAAAGCACTGAAACAACTTCTGAACACAAAAGGTTTAGTCTACAAATGCAATAAAAGTTTCTAATATTCCCATATATAACCCTCCCTGCCAGACCTTTCAAACTGACCATTTGATTGGTAATTTTTACTGGTCTCAATTTTAACACTATGGCTTACATCTCAAGAGCAACACTAGGCTATTGCAACAAGCACAGAGCAGAATCCAGTGTCACCTTTGTATTAACACATTTATTATGACCAAATAGAGTCTACTGCATCAGATGTAAGGATCAGCTTCAGTAGTCAGAAAAGCGCACTGGTGCAGAGATAGGTCCTAAAAGCAGTGAAATGCAGAGAATGTCAACTGTATCAATTCCATCAAAATATAGTACCAGCACATGGTAAGTGTAATGAACTTTCACCTGATGATAATGAGATCATCCTCGTCAGTTAGCCTGGTGAAACAATAAACCTTTGTTTCTACCTATGCCCAGAGTTCTAGATATGATGTAGCACTACTCAAACAAGTCTGAATATGTCTGAACAAAACACAGAGCTTGTGCTTTCATTTCTCTTCCTGATGATCAGGAGTAGGACACAAAATGATTTATTTTTATTTTTAAAGAATCCTAGTTTAACATTCCATTCCATTTGGGAATATTGGATTAAAACACATGTGTTGTGAAATTGGTTTATTATACACACCAGGCTCATTGGTTTGAATGTAATGCTAGGCCAGGATGTTTAAAAGTGAAACTGACTTCTGTCCAAGCCACCTTTCATGTGCAGGTGAGCAGGATGCGGAGGAGAGAAGGAAGTGTGCATCAGCACAATAACACGCTCACTGCTGTGTGCAAATCTATCTCTAGGATTAAACCTCTTGACAAAGTTCAGTTGCATCTATTGCAGACTGTAACCCACAACTTGCCATTTGACCTCTGTTTTTCTCACTACATCTATGTTACGTGTCTGAAGAAACTAATTATAGTTCACATTAGGGTTTTGTAAAGATTTTAGTGATCTTGAAGATGATAATTCAGCATGGTTTCAATCTTCTCCACAAAATACAACCTTTTCTAATAATAATAATAATGAAATAAAACTTTATTTGCATCCCACTACCATCTCCCCATGGGACTCGGTGCGGCTTACATGAGGCCAAGCCCACAGCACATCAATAAACAAAGGCAATAACAAATAGTCAATACAAAACAGTTAAAATAAACTCAAAAACAGAAAATACACAATAAGCAATAAACAATAACAATATCAATAACATACAGCATTTAAAACCTATGGCCGGGCCAAATGTAATAATTTAAATTTAAAATTTAAAAATGCTGGGCATGAACAAGGTAGGGTAAACTAGAATAGGGTTTTCAGAGAAAGATGAGGGCGCACAGACAATTCTAAATCAATATTAAAGTGCATTTGAGGACATATTGTTAAGAGTTTTCCTTATTCTTCACAACATCATTGTGGTTTTTTCCAGGTATTTGCAATAAGAATGTAAAAAGTCATTGTAGTGATCTATAATACAAAATATTTTTTAAGATATAGACATGACCATGGCTTCCATCTTCCCAAACTCTTCAACCCGTAGCATTGTTTTGCAAGATCGGTGTTAACTAAGATATTTCTGCATTCTGCAATCGTTTCCTGCAGCAATCTCTTAATCAACACAAGATGTAGCTGCATCATTTTCTTTTCTATAACCTTTAGGGAAAAATCAGACATACTCAGTGTAATAAAGGAAAGCAAACAAACAAAGAGACTTAGATGCTGTTTACTGGCCAGGTCCAGGAGAACCAGAAGATTAATTAGCAAGTCAGACACCACATGAATAATCAGTAGAAACCATGACTCAGAAAACAACCCTATTGTCTTCTAATAAAGACAATAAAGACAGTAATTTTAGAAACCTTGATTAACCCCATAGTATGGGTAATTACATTAAGGTGAGGGTCTGCCAACCTTGCATTAACATATTTGCTACATGTTGGTTTTAAGTGACACAATAATTCCTCGGATACTGTGAATAAATGCTAATGTGAGAGCTTTGGGGATCAAGCTCTGTTAGGAGCAAACCGTTTTAACAGACCTTCACTCAAGGGTTGCTTGACCAAAGAAAATTCATTTTCAACCACACAAGACAAGCCCAGAAAATATTGCACTGAAAAAGCACTTTAAAAAACTAATTCTGAGTATAATAGCCATTCACAAACAATTGTAGCTAAGTCAGAGGAAGAGAATGAGAGCACTGACAGAGCCTTAAATAATGTATGTCACCTACTCAAGGCCTTAAAGTGGTATACAACATAAAATAAAAAGCCTCTGTAATAGATGGGGCATTGCCGACCAATTTTAAATTGAATTACACAGCCTGCTAATCTTTATGATGAGATAAAATTTCTTTGAACACCACACATTATGCTAAAATCTGCAGTGCTTTCTCCACCAAGCACTTTCCTGTTTCAAGCTATACCCCCCCCCCCAAAGATTCAAAATAATGATGCCCTTAACAAATGCAAACTAGTCCAGTTTTTTTGTTTTCATTGTGTATGTATGCGTGCATGCATATTTCAAATAGAAAGATACACATCTATATGCTGCATTTCTCTTCGTAGACACAGTGTGTTACTCTGGAATATATGTATATGAATGTCAACAGTACAGGGGAAATAAATTAAAGGAAAGGATGTTTGACCCACAGAGCATTATTTTAGTGGTTTTAAGGGACAATGTTGAGGGAATTCACATCAATCTGAGTAGAGTCTTCTCATGATTACTGACCACATTCACCTACTTTCCTTTCTTATTTACACTGCATAATATATGCTTAGTTGTTTGTTTCCTTGAAGCCCATTTACATTATTTAAAAATAATCACCTCTACTATAAAATGTCAAAGATTGTGAAATGGCAAATGTCACATTCATAGAATAGGGTATATTACCCAGATTCTTTCATTTGGGGGCGGGAGAGGGATTATTGTGAATTTTCTGCATAAGTTACCTGGCCAAAAATCCACCAATAATCGTTTACAATCCTGTCAACTTTTGCTCAAGGAATTGTTACCAAAATGTCGAGAATTGTATAACAGCTGTTGTTATATAAGAGTAACCAATAATAATTTTCAAATGTTTAAAATCCTGTTGCCATAATTTATATATCAACATATAATTGACAACAAAACATATTAAAATTCGATGCAGTGAGAACTATGCAGAACCAAATTATTTTGAAATTTGTATGTGACCTTTTAATAAACGCTCTAAAACACAATAGATTTAGATAAATGCTCGTGCTTGAACTGTAGTTGATCTCCACTGAAAGGTGGTTTAAAACTGGCGAGCAGTACTGTTCACTAGGAACATTATTCTTCAGACTTGCCATTCTTATTTGGTGCAAAGAAGGAACAAACAACAGAATATTCCTGTTATTATATGAGGATTGAGGCTTTCAAAATGAGGAACTTCCTTCTAATGAATGAAAGCACAGAAAAGCCAGTTCCTAAAGATGGAGCAAAACTAATGAAGGCCCCCAGGACATTTAAAACTAATCAGCATTTTCGTTCAATCACAGCTATTGAAAGCATGCAAAATGTGTAGCTAAAGCCAAATGCTCTATGTGGGGAAATGGATCTTTACAGTAAATCTTGACTCTGGATGTAACAAATGAGGCTATACAGAGCAAAATAAGAGCCAGATGCAAGCACAAAAATGAGAAAATAAATCAAAACTACTAAAAAACAATTTCCTACTGTGATTAATTCATTGTAAGAAATTTTCATATTGCTTTTTCAACTTTGGTATGAATACTGTTTTCCATTTTTGTGAATGTAGAGCTTCCAACACATAAAAGCTAGATGCTGCTAATTTTGAGAGCTATGCTTTAAATAATTTTCATTTATAAATTTAACAGGATCAAAGAACATCATATTTCCCATTTTTACTTTGTAGAACCAACTTTGCAACCATTTTTTACAATGGACACAGCATATTATTTGAGAACACAGAAATGTTGGACCACTCCAACAACCACCATGTCAGACTACACAGAGAAGCCATTGAAATCCAGAAGCATGTGGACAATTTCAACAGAAAGGAGGAAACCATGAAAGTGAACAAAATCTGGCTACCAGTATTAAAAAACTCTAAAATTAGAACAGCACAACAACAGAGATGAAACAAACAAGGACATCTAATCTCCTTTCAACAAAAGATTGCTCCAGGCACTGCCAGGCAATCAAATGCTAATCAAGGTGGTCAGTTGAAACATTCACACCTAGCTCCAACAGACAAGAGTCCTTTGTCCCACCCTAGTCATTCCACAGATATATAAACACCTTTTTCCTAGTTCCAACAGACCTCACTACCTCTGAGGATGCTTGCCATAGATGCAGGCAAAACGTCAGTAGAAAATGCCTCTAGAACATGGCCATATAGCCCGAAAAAACCTACAACAACCAATTTTTTACAATATTTTTTCTTCAGACCTAAGAAAATATTTTGGCTTCCTGACTGAAAATAAATGCAGGATAAATATATTGAAATAAGTAAATGAGGATGGTAATAAATAAAATAAATTAAAATTCATGAATACATTTTTATAATCACAGAGTTTTGAAAGGACAGCTATATCAATTCATTACTGTATTTATTTGAATCCAACGCTCACTTTTTTGGGCTAAATCACCTTGCCAAAATTAGGGTGTGCATTAGATTTGCATAATATGGTAATCTTACTTCTGCTCCAAAGCAATGGGGGAAGCTGCTTCAGGAGCTGCACCTGGAGCTCCTCTTTGACGGATGTCACGTCTAATTTAATGACCAGGGCTCAATGCTATGTAATCCTAAGACCCGTCGCAAACTCTGTTCCTGCGAGAGAAAACCTTGCTAGCATGTCCCTGACGTCACGAGACTCCGCCTCTCTCCCCGCCCCTTTCTCTGCCCCTTTCTCCATGCGAGCGTGGTTTTTCCTTTGCTAGGGCAGCATTGCCCGCATTTTCTCTCAGTTGGCAGAATTCAACTGAGAGAAAATGCGGGCAATGCTGCCCTAGCAAAGGAAAAACCACGCTCGCAAAGAGAAAGGGGTGGAGAAAGGGGCGGGGAGAGAGGCGCAGGCTCATGACGTCAGGGACTTGCTAGCAAGGGTTTCTCCAGCAGGAACCTAGTTTGCGACGGGCCTAAGATTCTTTGGCAGAGAATGCACAAGACCTTATAAAACTTCAGTCTGCATAGCATTGAACCAAGGCAGTTAAAAAGTGGATTCATTCTACAGCACAGACGCACCCCAAGGTTTTCCTTTCCATTGCTGAAATCTTTGGTGTTCTAACACTTTTGTTTTTAATGAAGAAATTCTAAGCAGGCAGCAACTGTAATGGCCACATTACAAAGAGTGCACATTTTGCCGCTGCACATTACTTTGTCAGTAAATACTTTTTTTTTTTTTTTTGGTTTCAAGGTTTGGAAAATTGAGGACGCCTAAAGAAATTCCAAGCAGACTGCTCAGAAAAAGAATAAAATTTACACCCTTGGTGGAGAAGCTCAAAAGGAAGAACATATTCTTCAGATGACTGTTTCCACAAGGAGTGTCCTATTATAAAGAGAAAGGGGTTTGTTTCAGGTGAGAATTTATATAAAAAGAAAGAAAGAAAATTGAGGTCCTCATTAGATTTGATGTCGCATTAGACTCAAGTAATTATGTTATTTCTTTATTTACTTGAATACATGTAAAAAAAATGTAAAAAAAGCAAAACCTATTGAAACAGCTCCACTGGCTGCTGATCTGTTTCCAGGCCCAATTCAAGTTGCTGATTTTAACCTATAAAGCTGTACATGGCTTTGGTCCAGGCTACTTGAGACATTATGTCCCTCTGTATAGACCAGGCAGATCACTTAGATCAAGTATAGGTAAACCCAGGGCCAGGGGCCAGATGCAGTCCCTTGGGCTCTTTTCTCAGGCCCTCTTCTTTCTTGCCAACCTATCCTTCCTTCTCTTTCCTTTCTCCCTCCCTCCTTCCCTTCCACCCTTTCATCCTTCCTTCCCTCTTTCCTCCCTCCTTCTCCCCTCTCACGCCTTCCTTCCTTCCTTCCTTCCTTCCTTTCTTCTCTCTTTCTTCCCTCCCTTCCCTTTCAATCTTTCACTCTTTCCTCCTTCTATCCTTCTCTTCCTTCCTTCCTCCTTTCCTCCTATGAGATGTTTAGCTAGGAGAAGAGAGGCTAGAGAGGGGAAATGAGAACCATGTTTGAAGATTTCAAAGGGTGTCCCATTTCGGAGGAGGGGGGAAATTGACTTTCTGCTGCTCTAGAAACCAGAGCACAAGGGAGCAATGGGTACAAATGGTAAAGTATTAGGAAGAACTTCCTGAGAATAAGAGCTGCTGGAGAGTGGCATAGGCTGCTTCGGAAAGTGGTAGAGTCTCCTTCTCTGGAGGATTTTCCACAGAGGTTATCTTTTGAAGGTGCTTTGATTGTGCCTTCATGCATGGCAGGAGGTTGGACTGGATGGCCCTTGTGAGTCTCTTCCAACTCTAGGATTCTAGGATTATATATCAGGAGTAGGCAATACAGGATTTAACTGATACACTTTTTTCTCTCCCGTGCACAATCTCATCCTGACCAAGGCCAATCCTTTTGGGATCCAAACGTTTCTTGTCTTTCCTTCATTTTCTGTCTCTGAAAAAGAAGAGGAAGGGGAGGAAAGGGCAGAGGGGGGACTTGGGGAGAACCCCCCCCCCCCAGCCTGCCCACCCCGCTCTGGCCTGCCATGCAGCCCCCAAGTTAGAAAGTTTGCCCATGCCTGACTTAGATCCAGCAAGGAGACTCTAATCTCCATTCAGCTCAGGGATAATTTATGGTTAAAAATCTCTAGAGCAAGGCACTTTCTCCGGAGCAGCACCAAAGCTTTGGAATGAGATGCCGGAAGAAATCAGAGCAATCCCTTCCCTGATGTCTTTCAGAAAAGGAGTGGAGACTTTCCTGTTCAGGAAAGCTTTTAACTGATTTTATTGAGTCCTTGTGTTTATAGATGTATGGGAATTTTAGAGGTATCTTACTTAATTGAATTTTATATATTTAAAGTTGAATGATGTGATGGAGCATCTTGTATGTTTTAATCATGGTTTTATGGTGTTTAATGAATAGTTTTTGTTATGTTATTGTTTTAACAATGTCGTGAGCTGCCTTGTGTCCATCCGGAGAAAGGCAGTATAGAAATTCCTGAAATAAATAAACAGTGTTGTGGAATTCGAAGAGGCATCAATAGGGGCAAAGAAGAAAAACATGTCAAGAGGAAGGCGTGTCAAGCCAACCCTTGTCGGGATCATCTTCCATTTGGAAATCAATGTCCTCATTGCAAAAGAACATGCAGATCAAGAATAGGTCTCTACAGTCACCTACAAATCCACCGCCAAGACCCTACACTTGGAAGGCAATCATACTTAGTCACGAGATATGCCCTATGATGATAATGATTTTTTTGTAATACTATGGTTTGAAGAGCACTTTTTTCATGTTTTTAGTAGTGCTATAGTGAAAAACTGTGATTTTACTGATTTACTTTTTTTAAAAAGACTAAGAGATAGTAGAGAAGAAAATTATTCTTTTTTTGTTCTCATATGCCTAAGAATGAAAAAGAAATCAATTTGAGGATGGGAATGAAACGCTGCAGCTGGTGCTGGAAATTACCAGAAAATAATCCAGCACAGGAGAAATGTTGTTTGAATATCTCCACTCTTTTTTGTTTTTGAATGAGATTACAGCCACTTTCCAGATACAGGAAGAGTCCACATACACATTTGGATTAAATCTGATCATTTCCTTATTTGTGAAGTGGTACTTTATCTCTGCCCCCCAAATCTACTCTAGATTAATCAAAAGGTTAAACCAGATATTTCTGTTTTCTCTAATCCCATAAATCACAATTCATCATGACCCACTGTGTTCAGTACACAGACGCATTTGGAGAGAAGGACTACTAGCAGTATCAACATCTCCTTGTACAAAACAAAACAAAACAAAACAAAACAGAATAAACAATCCAGCAAATTATACCTTTATTATATTTGTGTTTCTATCAATAACTCATGATCAATCTGATTGAAAATACACTCACACCACAGATTGTGTCCCTCATTTATACAACTACAATGTTTACTAGCACCAATGTGAGTGGCTAATATTTAACTAAGAAAAGAGGCAAAATCCTTTTTATATACAGGAAAAAATACAAGTGATTAAAAAATCATACAAATTAACATTCATCAAACTTAATGGACTACACCCTACCACAAATCCAATTGCATTTAGATTTGGAATCAAATGTCCCATATTGATGTCAATAAGACTCCAGAGACTATGACAAAGATAAAACAGGAAAACACTAAAGATCCATCATTCTGACATTTCCACTGTAACCACCTGCATCATTTAAGTAGTAAGTCTTAAGTTTAAAGGGAAAATCTGACAAGGGTTTTGGCAATGACACCACACACAAATTTAAGTAGTTATCACCTCCTTCCTCTCAGAACTTCTCCTTGGTTTTCATGTTCATTTATGGGATCTGGAAAAAGGCAGTGTGTAATTTAGCTGCTTTTCAGGAACCATCCCATGAGGGAGGCCTAAAATAACAACTATACAATTACTCCAATTGTACAAGCAATAGGAACATGTGAATATTTTTAGTGTTGTCAATATGTGGTCTAGGAGACATGCTTCAAGATCCCTCAAGATATTGTTGAAAGTAAAATCTTTTGATTGAACATTTCAGATGTACTTAAATCAAGCTCTGCTACTTGGAGTGAACAAATGTGTTTGGCTATATCTGGGGGGACACAACATCTTTGACAGTAAACAGAATCTACAGTTTGCAAGACAAGGAAGGTAATGAAGGTCTGATTTAAACAGTATCAGAAGAAGTGTTTCTCTTTGTACCAAGAGCTCTACTTGATTTCAAGATTTGGGTACATAACGTTAGCCACATAAAAAGCCAGATAAATAGGAAATATCGATTGTGGCCCTCTAGTTACACAAAAGTAGTAAAAGATCAGAATATTGGGCATGCTTAATCTTAATATGAATATGTATTTCATAGATATATACATATTCATGCACCACTTCTAAATACATGTTCATAGAGAATTCTTCATTTGCATTTTCCCTATAGATTTTCCAGTCATTTCCATGTACCCGCATAATGACATATGCAACTTTTTGCAGGAGTAGCAATGTTGGTCTGTTTCAATAAAGTAACAAATCTTGATGCAACTTAAAGACTGAGAAAATGTAGTTAGCATAAGCTTCTGTGGGTTCCAGTCAAGTTAATCTTGTCACTCTTTAAGATGCCACAAGATTATTTGTTATCTTGAATGCAAATATTAAACGTGCATATTCTAATATACTATGAAAAATGCAGGTTGAGAAAAAAAATAAACTAGCTGCCACATATTTTAATTCTTCCCTCACCCCATAATGCTGTGTTTACTGCAAGGTCAGTTAAATTACTATAAGGGATTTTTAATGAAAACAATTATAAATTTAAAATAACTGTGTTTAAAGCATTTAACAGTCACTGGGGTCAAGTGATTACAGCAGTTACAAGACCCCTGGGATATGTTCGCACCAAAACAAAGTGAATAAATTACCTCGACCAGCGTGCGTAATCACTAAGTGACCACAAAGGTCACACAGTGTACAAGCCCAGATGACTTTCATGCAAAAACCAAAAATAAAAATTTATCAGTTAGGTAGAAGACAAAGAAAAGAAATGTAAAGCGGTATTAGCTACTATATAGCAGGTAGACTGGATGCACAAGGCTGCCGGGCTTAGTTTAATGGATGGCAAAGGAAAATTTGATGGCAGAAGGAAGAAATGTTAATTAGTTACAGTGGACATCAAATTTCCTCACCTATACCACTAAAATGTTTGCCACTAAAATGTATACCACTAAAATTATTGCTTATTATTATTATTATTATTATTATTATTATTATTATTTCTTGTAATCCAGACACCAGACTGAAATATCTTTGCTAAGGAGACTTTAAAAAAGAAGACAGTAGTCTTCAACTGAAAGACAGTAGTCTTCTATGATATAATGCATGATAAAGCAGACAAGCTCTCTGTTATTGACTATGATAAAATGCATGATAGACTATGATATAATGCGTGATAGAGCAGACAAGCTCTCTGTTATTATAGAAGGAAAGGTAATAATCCAAGGGCAGAAAAGAAGCAGATTTGGTCTACACATTAGAAGAAACTATCTAATGATTGACACTGGAACAGGCTGTCTTGGAAGGTGACCAGTTTGCCTGCATTTTTGTATTTTGCATTTATCAAGAGTGAAGGCCATCTGCTAGGCATGCTGTAGCTGCATCCTACACTTGGCTTGGATCATTTCTAACATCCCTTAAACTCTGTGACCCTCAGAAAAGGACATCCTCTGCCTGTGACAATAAACAAGTACAGTGAATAGTGTGCATCTTATGAAGAGGACATGAAATAAAATGACTGGAGATATACACAATGCACAGGCTTCTGTTGCCATAAAAATACTTCTGGTCTGTACCTTTCTGGGATTGAATCTGGGATACTGTTGGGGACTCATTATCTAACTGTGATGGTCCAGTACTTCCTGGAAGATCCATCTTAGAAGAAGGATGTTTTTACTTCACCTTCTAACCTAAGATGCCTAGAAAGCATCAGAAGGATCCATGTGTACAATGTTTTTTTTACTGATCCATAATGCAGAAAGTACAAAGTACTTTTGATTGATAAGGGATCATGGTTAACCATGGTAATAGAATGCAGAAAAATTTAAAGAATGTTCCTTTCCCTAATTTTTTCACAGGACTGGGTGATGTAAAATAGGTCTTTAACATCTTTAGGTGTTGATGTGTAAAAATAATAAATCTGCTTATCAAAAGTCTATATAAATATGCATTACAATCTGAAGCTTTAATATTGCTCTGCATCTAAAGAAGAGGGTTTATGTCCTTGAACATTCGTGCTAAAACAAAAACCAGTTAGTCCTATTTCCTTGCCCCATTTTAGGCTGCAAGAAGCTAACATGGCATTCTTTGGAAACTCAACTAACGTAAGCTGTCTCTCTAGCCAAGCCACAAATGATGCATTCTAACTCAGTTCCTCTATAGCTGAGCTTCTTTAACTTTTGCACTTGCTACCCTTTTCCACCCAAATTTCTTTTATGTGATATAAGTATATAAAATAGGTATAAAATCAAACATTGGCTCATACAATCAGCATTTTCAAAGTTTGCTAAACAGTTGATTTACCTTTTTTGGTACAGCTGAAGCATTTTCTGCAGAGTCCACTATAAGCACTGCATGTTGTTGCTAAAAGATTTGTGTAAATATCTAAAACAGCCACAAGGTTCAGAAACAATTTTTCGGGGCCTCCAACATGAACTAAGGAGTTGGAACCCACAGTAAGAAGCAGTGCTTTATACTGCATCTGAGAAAAGGGACATGAAGATTTTTCCTTGTATAATCAAACTACAACACAGAATTGAAAAGTAGTAGCATACTATGCCAAGGATGACCTCAACATATATATAGAGTTAAAAAAATTAAAATTAGCACTGTATATTATTTCTTTCAGTTCTGTGTTGCAATCAGATTTACAAGGATATATATAAGTTATATATGTATGTGTGTTAAAAATCAACTTTGTTCCAATTGCTTTTTATATACAAGGCAAGTGCTCAAACCCTTCAATGTTAAAAGAAAAGGAAAAATAATCGCAAGAAGACAACAAAGAATTTGAGAAGTGAAATGAGAACATTGGAAAAGCTTGAAGATGGTCAGTAGACAGAGAGAGGAAAGGGTCAGCAAAAGGCCAAAATATGAAAGAGCACCTATTTCCGTTTTTTAAACTTTAAAAAATCCTTTTATGAACCAAAATTTCACTTTTCTTATTTCCCCAAGGGCCTTCCAAGGGAAACCCGTGGGACTTAATGATGCCATTAGAGGCCTTTAGAGACACGGTCACCAGACACAAGCCAAGAGATTGCAATGTCACAGCCATACTTTAAAAGACTTTTTATATAATGATGCAGGTTCATTTAGACAAGTAAAACTTTTCTTTCTTTTTTTTAAAAGAAGGCCAAGTCATTCTTTAGGGTCACCTTGCCATTCTCATCTTCTTACTATCTTCTTTCTCCTTTTCCAAATAATTCTCCACCCACATACAGATGGCTTCAAAACTTCTTATGCCACAATAATGCCTGATAACATGGACATCCCTTTATCTCAACTTAGTGCAATCATTGCTGGCTTTCATTTCACTTGTTGAGCCATTATGTCAACTTATTAGTGGGGCACAAAGATCCATGGGCTGCATGGATATACTTAGCAAAATTCAACACTGTAACAGGTGCCTTGCTCCTTAGAGACTCCATAAAGCAAAAGAGGAGCCATCAGTCATCAGGAGGTTAATAATGCCTGCTCCACTTGATCTGTAACATATGTTCATCACACAGCCTCTTGTGAGCTACATTTTCTACTGCATAAAGCAGAAAACGAAGTTGCAGTTTTGCTATTCCTTTTTATACATGACCAGAATGTCACTATTCTTCAGGATATTCACGACAGGGACTTCACAGCTGCCACCATGAGATGCCAGATGATAAAGCACCAGATACCAAAAATGCAAGATCAAGCACATATATCCATGCTTAATTAACAGAATCATATTTTGAGCAAAGAGAATATAACAAGTGACAAGGTTGCCGGGTGAGTGCTCTTCAAAGCTCTAACACAATTAGGAGGCTGTAACTGACACTTGCATAGCAAAGGTTAATTGGGGTCACCAAAATGCAGTAATTTCTTACCTAACCAGTCATTAAACTTCTTAACCTCAGAAGGCAGGCCCAACTCAGTGAAATCGCCTGTATGAAGCAAGATGTCTCCGTAAGGCATCTGGATTCCATCTGTCCTGGAGTGTGTGTCCGAGATGCAGACAAACCGTGTGTGGCCTGCTGGTTTCGGGGTGTCATATGGAATTGGATCAACCCTAGAGTGAACATAAGATACCCTGTTAAAGTTAAACTTGATACCCGTGCTGAACACAACAGACATGATTCACTCAAAAAGTGTATGTATCACTCATTTGGAAGACTTCCATAGATTCACCAGAGCACTATATTCACAAGGCCATGAGCACAAAGGCATGTTTGGGAGAATAAGAAACATGGATACACCTTCTACATCCCCATCCAGCTATCTTATTTCATTGCGGGTTAGGTATGTTCCAAGATAGAGTATTGGATGAGGAAAGTATTGAATGAGGAAGAAATGTGCAGACATCCATTCCCTAAAAGGCCTCATCATATCACCTGAGAGCATGACAAGAATACGTATACACTGATAGGATAGGAGGGATATAAAACTATTGTAGACTTCTGGATGCATACATAGTAGATAGATAGATCTGTTTATTGATTAGTTCACTGATCATTATCAACAATAAAAGACAAGAATATACAAATAGACACATCACTATGCTAAAACTCCTGTAATAGTTAACTTAAATAAATTAAAACAAAATAAAACTTGATTAAATAATAAGTTTGGTAAAATGGGATTAAATGACCCAGGAACGGCCTAGACGATAGAATGGATGAGGATTTGAACGAGAGGACATCATTTTTTTAACCTTTTATTATTCATTGTCTTTATGTTTCAATGTATTGTAATGTTCTTTTTGCTTTTTATCAATGTATGTATTTTATGGCATTGAGTCACCTTTGGGCTGATAGAAAAAATGTAAATAAATAAATAAACAACAAGATGAAAACAGGGGGAGGAGATTGCAAGTGTAAAAGAGTTAGTCAGAGGGGTCCCTTATCATCACCATGACAAGAGACCCCATTTTGTTAGATAAAGAGATCTCTCAGGTTTGGCTATGCAGCGAAATGTAGATTCTCCCCAGAAAGAAAATAAGACAATTTGGCAATTGGGTCCCAGTTGGTTGTTCTGTCCCAAAGCAGTATAATTAAACAGCACTGTTGGTATGAACAGAAAGAAAATATTATCTCATAAAATAAATGCTAGTTTCTATCAGTATATATTGACTAAAATGGCATAAAGACACCAAACGCCTGTTTTAATGATGTATCCCACCTTGAGCTGCGGGGAGAGGTGGGAACTGAATTTATTATTGTTGTTACTGTTATTATACTATATATTATTACCAAGAAACCATATAATATTTCTCTAAAAATCCTGATCACTCTGAATTGAAGCCATTAGAGGTTGAGTATCCCTTTCCTAAAAGGAACCACCAGTGTTTTGGATTTCAGAATATCTGTGCCTGCACACATGTATATATACTTATATATTCTGGAAATGGAATAATTAGAGTCAAAACATAAAATTAATTTATATTTCAAATTCACTTTATACACTATGAATATTTTTAATAATTTTGTGCATGAAATAATTTGTGTGTCATGTCTTAACCAACCATATAAAGGATTTTGGGTTTTAGAGGACTTTGGGATTCTGGAGAAACAATCCTCAAACTGTGTAGCGACACTCAAATCGAATTTTCATATTTGTAATTTAATCCAGATGTGAATATATTTAAACAGAACTGATAACATTGATTTAGTGATTGCAAATCAAAAACACAAACTTTTCTCTTTGAAAATTAGTGGATAGCATGTACTTCATTAGTTGTTCAAAAGCACAAATCTTAGAAGGTAAAACATCTCCATATAAACCATGGTAACTGAAAACTTGAAAATAAAGTTCAAAGAAACAGCCTCTACATTTTTCTACCCATATCTGTGTGTTTTCTTTTGAAATGGCAAAAGATTATACATGTAGCCATGAATATATAATATAGGCCCTGTTGAGTCTTGCATTTTAAAGCAAAAATAATAAATATGTCCCATATAACTGTTTAGTATACCTTAACTGTAACATATAGTTCATGGATTTTCCCCATGGCCTTCTTAAGTAATTAAGACTCTTATAACAGGCAAAAGTTATTGGAACTACTAATAACCTGAGTACTAATGCCACTATACAGAGAAACATATGTTTATCTGGTGCTTATCCTTCCTTCCTATGAAATAAGAAGGTTAAATTGTTTCTGTTTGATTCTCTAGGTTGTAGCTTTCTACAGCTACAACCTAGTATCACTCCAAGGACTGCTTCCTCCAGGAAACAAACATGCTTTCATTCTTTACCGAGTTGTGTTCAATCTGTCTATCTGCATTAGGAATGAATAGATTTGTTGGACCTGTGACATCCCCTTTTTCTTATAAACTTACACTGTATTTCCCTAGTTTCCTCCAGCTCATTTCCAAATCCATTTGCTATTTTCAGTTTTCAAACTCTTTTTTCCCTACAGGGAGAGAAAGGAAGAGTACTCGAAGTAGCAGATGAGCAAAGGCAATTTTCTGTTTCATGCCATAAGTGAACCAAACAGGGCAAAATATTTCCAATATATTTAGAATCCACAGCTTTTTCAAGCTAAAAATATAAAAATGGTGCCGTCACACTACTGGCCCCTTCTTCTGTGCTATCTGAAAATGAAGCTGGCATGAAGATATTTAGCATGTCAAGATTTTCCTGGCTGACATATTAGGGAATGGGGAAAAATGGTGAGTACCAGTATACCAGGCTGTTCTTCAAGCCACAAAAGCAGAAGCAGTTCTAAAATGTAATCATGTATTCAGTTTTTAAATTATAATTGTTTATAATTTTTTCCCTAAAATACACATTCTGATGCTTTTTCCTCCACTTTAACGAAAGGTCTGGTTCCTTTATGTAACAGGGCACACACATAAGCCATGGTTCCACATGTTGCCGCATGCCCAGAAGCGTCAGTTGTTATATTTAGAAGATTTACAATCCAAATGATGAAACATGAAAGCTTCCAGGCTTTGGCTCCCATTCTCTTGTAGCCTTGCAAATCTTCTAAGGAGGAGTGAGAGCCTTTCACAATGATGTGGGAAGTAATGTGGGGGAGGAATCAGCAAGTAATGATATAAATTCAACCACTTGTCTCAACTGAGATGTATCCATTGAATCAAATATTGAAAAGTAAGCCAAGACGTATATAAATGCCATCAAACTAATGGAATTTTTCTAGCTACAACTGGATTTAAGCAATTCTCTCTCTTTTTCATTCACATTCATGGATGTGTCTGATGGATCCAGTGCTCTTCTGTCAATAAGAGGATCTCTGCCATACGCAGAAAGGCATCTCTGGATCCACCCAATAATCTCCATTTAACCCTAAACAGTTGTACATACCACACAAATTAAGGTTCTTATATTATATATCCAATATCCTATTTGCACAAATACTTAATACATTTTGTCAACCTCCTTTTAAAATCATTATAGTCTTGCCTGTTCTCAGTGGGAACTGCCATGAACTATACTTATATGTTCAATAATTTTTAGAGTATGCCTTTTCAGTATTTTTTGAATAGCAACACAATCAAGGAGGTATGTTTTGTGCATCAGACAAAGTGATCCTTTGAGTAATAACCCCCAGCTCCACAATGGAAACAAATGCTAGAGTTGCAAAGGAGTGAAAGATTGGGGAGCATCTTACAAACACAGTATCCCATTATCTGCCTATGATCCACCACTCAGAGTTAAAAATGGGCATAGTCATATGCAAAGACACCGACAGACCTCTTGCCTTCCACAGAAATACCTGTCTATTATTAAAATAAAATACGATATTACTGGAAAATGTATAATTTGCCATTTCACAGTTGGCAAAACAGTTTTAAAACATGTGCAAAAATATTTTTAAAATAATAAAATATCATGCCTCAAAAGGGTCTATAATGATTACTAACAGTTACTGAACACAAAAGTGATTAATTGTGGGGCTATCCTGGCAGAAATCTCTAGTCATGAATTTCACCATCCCCCAAAGTAGCACTCATAATAGCAGCACCTGAGGGAGTCTGCTTCCTTTCCCATTTCTTGGTCTCAGTTCATTTGTTTTCACAAAAGGAAACTCAGCTGAATAGAATGGAATTAAAAATGTGTATAGGGGTTGTGGTGTCTTCAATAAATGTGAAAAGTCAGCAGAGAAGGGCATAGTCCATTCTCTTCCCCTGTTTCAGATGTGAGACACAGCTAAGATCTTTTCAAGACTGAAAAGCCTGAAGTGGAGGGTTAAATGTTCATTTGAGATCTTTGCTTGTTATTATCTGTGATACTATACATATGTCAATGCTGGCACTGCCATTTCCTAGTGTAATATTTATTCATTCATTTATTTAACCCACCCCTGCCCCAAGGGCTAGGACAGCACCTATGACTAATAATTTGGCTGACTAAAAGATGCAGCAGGAGGATATGGATAAAGGAAAGGAAGAAGAGGGAGGGAAGAAACATTCCTAATTCATACTGCCAACAAAGAGTGTCATGGGGATGGACCAAACTCTACATGACTCCATATTTCTGGTGAAATCCTTGTGCAAAAAGAACATGTTTACACAAATAGTTTATTCCTCTAGAGGCAAATAATCTATTTACATAAATATTATTTGTTACACTCTTCCTCTTATATTGATAGTAAGTGATACTCTTTAGGTTTGATATTTCAAACACCTCCTGGTTTAGGACCACAGTTAAGGCTATCTCATATTTGTCTAAGCTCTACAAATTAAGGAAAAGGAAAGGCAAGAGGGATACCTTAATGGATTGGCCTTATGATCAATGATGACGATGTGGAATGTCACAAATTCTGGTTGCTTATTCTCCGTGTTTTCACAATTCCCCTTGGTTTTACAGGCTGAAATGCCAACAGAGACTATGAGTGCCTGGGACCAGAAATATTTGCTTTCTTGTTTATTATTGTTATTATTGCATACAGGATCTGACACCATGCCTCAGGGTTAGATATCTGAAATACAGCTTCAGACAAACCCACCTAGCGAACATTTGAGATCTTCAACAGAGGCGTTGTTGCAAACCCCAGCATTTTAGAGGCTAGGCTGGTGATTACATTAATAGGGCCTTCCCTGCTGCAACATTTTTGCAGAATTCCCTTTCCTGGGGAAAGAAGACATGTTCCACAGTAGATGTGTTTCAAAATGGTATTTTCCCCCAACATTTATTTTACACTTACTTTTAGTATTGTTTCTAACACTGTGTGTATGTTAATTGAAAGAAGCAACTGAATAGAACTGTTTTCAGGTAAAGGGGTACTGCAAAATTGAGACAGATTTAATAAAATGATTGGAAACATATGTTTATGAAATGCATCAGATATTTTGTTTCCATCTTCCTTGATGATATATATTGGAATGGTATTAAAAACAAATCCAGGCACAGTTCAAAATTCCTAGAGTCCAGGCACAGAATTCAGAGGATGGTGCTAGAGATAGGAGTGGTATTGTTAGTGGCTGATACCAAATTAGAGACTCCCTCCTGGGCACACAGAAAACCAGGCGATTTGGAAGGCACTGAACAGAGTGCACTCCGGAACCACGAGATGAAGAGCCAACCTTAAGAAATGGGGCTACAAAGTGGAATCCACGACATTCAAATGTGGAGAAGAGTAAACCACAGACCACCTACTACAATGCACAATGGAGGACCTCCTTATAGCAACACCAGAGGCATTCCAAGTGGCCAGCTACTGGTCAAAGGACATTTAAGAGAATGCCAAGTTTGCAAACTTTGTGTGTTTTTTGAAAATGCAATACAATTGTTTGGTTCGCTAAATAAATTATCAATAGGTAACTTTTTTTTTGACTGCCAAGTGGTAACTATTAGGGCTGGGCGGTTTCGTTTTGTTAATTCGTAATTCGTTAATAATTCGTTAATTTTTTCAATTACAAAACGATAACAAACCATTCTGGAGCAATTATTTAAAAAAACGAATTTTCAAAAACGTTTTGTAAATGCTTCGTATTTCGATATTGTATTCGTTTCGTTATTGTTTTGAGGTCGTTTCGTTATTATTTCCGCATGTCTGGGCCAGTTTTATGGTTTAATTAGTGAAAAAAAATTATAATATCACACCAACAGTCAACAACAGAGGGAGAGGGAAGCTTCAGAAGGTTTTGGAGGTTTTTTAGCGTATTTCGCGGTTGCGTCCGCCATTAACGAATCGATTCGTTATTGTTTCGGAAATCGATTCGTTAATTTTTTACCATTTACGAAATTTCGTAAATATCGAACTTTTTAAAAGGAAAATTTTGTAATTATTTTAAATATCGAAACAAAAAAACCCCCTAAACACAAATCGATTTTAGAAACAATTTTTTCCGTTGTTACCCAGGCCTAGTAACTATGTGTTTATGGGTGAAAATCAACTACAAAAGGCACACAACTATTTCAATTTTACTCCCTTTTTTTGAAAAGAAGATATTCTGTAGTGAAATGAGATATTGGTGGATATGGTACTCAATTATAAGAAATGGTCATCATAGGCTATAACTTGCGACTGAGTACAATTGCCTTCCAAATGTAGTCTTGGTGGTGGGTCCATAGGTGACTGTAGAGACTTATTCTGGATCCGCATGTTCTTTTGCAGTGAGAACATCAATTTACAGAAGGAAGGCAGTCCCGACAAGGGTTGGCTTGATGCACCTTCCTCCTGGCATGTTTCTCCCTTTTGCCCCCCATTCATGCCTCTTTGAATTCCATAGCACTGTTGGTAACAACTGACCTCCAGTTAGAATGCTCGAACTCCAGGGATTCCCAGTTCTTGGTATCTATGTCACAGTTTTTAAGGTTGGTTTTAAACTCATCTTTAAATCTCTTTTGCTGTCCATCAACATTTTGTTTTCCTTTCTTGAGTTGAGAGTAACTGTTTTGGGAGGTAGTGATTGGAAATTCAAACAACTTGGCCAGTCCAATAAATTTGATGGAGGGGGATCATAGCTTCAATACTAGTGGTCTTTGCTTCTTCCAGAATGCTGACATTTGTAAATGGTCCATATTTTACAAACATATAACAGAGTTGGAAGGATAATAGCTTTATAAATAAGCATCTTAGTATCCCTAGAAATGTCCTCAAATTAATTCATTAAAAAAAATACTGTACTCATAAAGTTCAGATGGTGTTGCATTTTGGCGTCAGTGTTGACTTTTGTGGAGAAGTGACTGCCAAGGTAGTGGAAATGGTCAACATTTTCTAATGTTATCTGAATAAGCTGAATCTTTGGTATTGTATAGGGAACTGGTTGGTGCTTGCTGACAGAGCACTTTGGTTTTCTCAATGTTCAGTGAGAGGCCAAGTTTTTCATATACTTCTGCAAATGTGTTTAAAGTGGCTTATAGGTCATCTTCTGAATGAGCATAGACTACATTATCATCAGCATATTGGAGTTCTATAACACATGTTGTTGTGACCTTGGTTTTTACTTTCAGTCTGCTGAGGTTAAATAGTTTGCCACTAGTGATTTCCACATTGGTAGGAAGCTTCCCATCAACAAGGTGCAGTATCATAGCTATGAAGATGAAAAATAAGGTTGGAGTGAGAATATATCCCTGTTTGACACTAATTCCACATTAAATAGGTCACTTTGGGAGCCATTGCTATCCAAAACGGTTGTTGTCATGTCATCATGGAGCCACAGGATGTTCACAAATGTAATAGGGCATCCAATTGGAGGATGGTCCAGAGTGCATTGAAATTCACTGTGTTAAATGTTTTTGCAAGATCAATGAATGCCATGTATAGGGGGTTGATTTTGTTCCCTGCATTTTTCTAGGACCTCTCATGCAATGAAGATCATATCCGGTGTTCCTCTGTAGGGTTGGGAACCATTCTGGGATTCTGGGACTTTCATCTTCTGATCTAGGCAGAACATGGTTTGCAAGCATTCTTATAAGATTTTTTTCAGCAGAGGTTAAAAGAGAGACAGAGCAAAAGGGGAATAAGAATTAAGAACAAACTAAAATACTTGGGTGTAATAATAACTAAGGATTTAAAAGAGATAGAGGAAGTAAATGTAGTAACATTAAGGAAAGAAGTCCAGAAAAAGTTAATAGAGTACGAAGGTATACACTTATCCTGGTTTGGAAGGATAGCATTAGTAAAAATGAAAATACTTCCAAAAATAAATTTTATATTTAGGATGCTACCACTTCAAATTACAGAAGAAGAACTAACTAGATGGCAACAAATGATTAATAAGTACTGTAATGGAAGTAAAAGAAACAGACTAAATAAACAATTATGGTACAGATCGTTACCTAATATAAAAAAATATTATGAAGCAAGTAGATTAAGTTTGGTTATAGAAGGAATGGTCAAAAAAGAGGGAATAGATTGGCTTAGCAATGATTCAGGAAAAGTGGAAGATGAAACTTGGAATATATTTTTTAAACAGTTTACTAGAAAAGAAATGAGGGAAATTAGAAACCCAATGAGCAACATACTGAAAGTATGGAATAAATATAAGGGGAGGTTAATAAAGGAGGGATCAATCATAACCCCAATAGTGATGGAAAAGAAGTTCCCAAAAAGAGAGATACCTTAATAGTTTCCACGGTTTGTTCTTTCACCCTTTTTGAAAAGGGTGATGAAAGTGGCATCCTTGAAGTCTGCTGGGATCTTCTTGGTCACCCACACTTTTTCAACGACCTGGTGGTGTTGTTGCTTCAGCTCAGGTCCATCTTCGTTAAAGATTTCAACAGGGAACCCATCGGGACCACTGGCTTTGTTATTTTTAAATTGGCTGATGGCTTTCCTGTCTTTCTCCAAACTAGGCAGTGCTGCAAGCTCCTCCCTGGTTTGTTGCTGTGGGATTTGCAAGTGGACCTTTTCAGCCACGCTGGAGCTGCAGTTACTGTAGTGCTCTTTCCATTGTAGTGCAACTGATTTATTTTGTCCTTTAGAAGTTTAGTTCCCTCTGATGAATGTAGAGGATGTATGCCATGATTTGTTGGGCATTAAAGAATCCCCGTGCATCATGGACATAAGAAATGATATATGATCTTCAAAGCACAACACATTTTAGTTCCTTGATACTTTCTTGAAATTTTAAGAATGTTTTGTATAGGAGGAATTCCAGTTCAAGTACACATCAGGAACTGAAGAGCCCCAATAGGCAGAAAAGTGTGATTAATATCAGTATCTTCTGCCATGGAGCAATGACCACCTCCATGATTTTATACAGATGGGAAAGATTTAATAGAGTTTATATTAGACTGGAACAACAATCAAGTCTAGCCAATCTAGTCATGTGGACACTAACTGGTTAAATATCAAAATATCTGCTAGCTAGATCCAAAACTACACCACTGAAAGTTAGTAGTGAAAGTTAATTGCTTTCACTACTATATAGAATAAAGCTAGTGGCAGCCCTGGAAACAGAATCCTGCAGAAGTGACCCCCATTCTCCAACTATAACTTGCAGAGCTACAATCTCCTTTAATGAACTTCTAATGCTAGCTCTGAAACAACCTAGACATTTAAGAATTTTTCAGGCCACTAGACCTAAGTTCTCAAACTCTATAAAACTGAAGAACATGCCCATCTCTGGTATAATTCTAATGATTTGAATTAAGTGCCTGGAAGTTACAGCAAGAAAAGCATCAGTTTCCAAGAGAAGTAATGCTGACAAGCTCTTAACCCTAACCTTGTTGGCAAGCATCAGAGTCATAAGATTGTCTTAATGAGAGAAATAAAATGGCTTCAGTTCAGACCTCAGTATAATGAATTGAATTTCATTTACTTTGTTACAGGATGAAGATGGTGAAGATATCACAGTTCCAAATGAGCTGTGGATAGCAAAAGGGGAGAGCAGGAAGAATCCATAATCTTGATGGGACACTAAAGGTCTGTTCATATCGTCATTTAAAGTTTAGGAAGTTAAAATTATCTCAGAATTGCACCTGCACTCCCTATGAAAGAGTGTACGGAGCATGTATGTCAAATGGACGAATTCAGAACTCGGAAGTGTCATATGAATGTGTTCAGTCCTCACTGCTTGGACTACCAATGCTTTGGACATTCATGAATATCTGATTGCCCACATTTGGGGAAAGCACAGCAGATGCTCTTGAATGGTACATTCCAACAAGAAGTAAAAGTCAATTATCATAGGATGATTCAGTGTGCTCCCACCAGGATATTTCCTAGTTATCCCCTAAGCAACCCCCACTTCCCAATAAATATGCTATGCATAAAACACACATGAGGCAACATATTCAGATGATGTTTTTGACATACATTTGCTGAAGGCAGAATAATTCTGCTTGGAATCCAAGGGGAATCCAAGGAAAGGGAATCCAAGGAAAGAAAATGAACAAAAGATTGCATAGATTAGGAGTACTCCTGGATTTATCACTGAGCATAGAACCCCAGGTTTTGGCGGTGGCCAGGGGAGTTTTTGCACAATTAAAACTTGTGTGCTAGTTGCGCCCGTACCTTGAGAATCCAGACTTGGCCACTGTGGCCACTTGTTACGTCTCGAATAGACTACTGCAACATGCTCTACATGGCGTTGCATTTGAAAACTGTTCGGAAGCTTCAAGTGGTCCAACTGGTGGCAGCCAGATTTCTCATTGAAGCAATGTGTTGTTGTTCATTCGTTCAGTCGTCTCCGACTCTTCGTGACCTCATGGACCAGCCTACGCCAGAGCTCCCTGTCGGCCGCTACCACCCCCAACTCCCTCAAGCAATGTACAGGGAGAAAATAACTACCGTTACATCAGCTCCACTGGCTGCCAGTCTGCTACCAAGCACAATTCAAAGTGCTTGGTTCTGGCCCAGATTATCTGTTCAAACGTATCTCCCTGTATGAACCATCTCGGAGGTTAAGATCTTCTGGGGAGGACCTGCTCAATTACACCTCCTTCACAGGCATGACTGGTGAGGATGAGAGACAGTGCCTTCTCAGTGGTGGCCCCTTGGCTATGGAAGTCCCTCCCCAGCGAAATCAGATAAGCTCCCTCCCTCCTGACCTTCAGAAAGGAATTAAAAACATGGCTGTGGGACCAAGCCTTTGGATAGTAATGCAGTGTAATAAATGAAGATGGAATATATGCAATCTCGACTGGGACAGCTACTTGACTATGCTTTCGGATTGTGTGGTTTTAATAATTGGTGTTAATGTTTATATGCTTTTTAATGTTATGTTTTGAATGTATATGTTTATTTTATTATATGTCTGTTTTGTGTGGCATCACATTGTTGCCTATTGTAAGGCGGTTGTGAGTCCCCTTCGGAATGAGATGGGTGGGATATAAATACAGTAAATAAATAAATAGTAGTAATTTTATATTTAATAGCTCAGTAATGTATAATATTAAATATCATTTTCTAATGTTGAAGCAATGATGTGTGAAGAAGCATGCTTATTATTAACCATTAGGGAGCACCTATGATCAGGGATGTTAGTATCCCATGATTTTGGATAGCAGCATCTTCTCAAAACCATGGTTTCCTATATTAAATCTATCCACCTATAACACTGTCTTTCCCATTTGCTACTGCTTGAATAATGTATCAAGCTACCTTTTAAAAACACAATAAAAACAATGCACAACTTTTTTGTTTATTTATTTCATATATATTTTCTACTGAATGGAATTCAAAGCAACTTTTACAATACTGTAACAAGTAATTCATTATTCTTTTTTAAAGTAACATTTGAGGCTCTACAAAGGGACAAAATTATTTGCAGATCTTGTCCTAGAATGACACTGATTATTGTTGCTAGTGGAAGAGCTGGGTCTCTCTCAAGTACCCCGGTCTCATTGCAGATTATTTTAAAGGAAGGCCCTCTAACTTACCAATTTGAAAAATAGAAATTTCCAGCTGAAAGATGGAACATTGACTTATCAAGTACATATTAAATCCAGCATTTCCCAACAATATACTGAAGAGTTACAGAAAACAAATGTTTGTTCAAATAAACTCTAGTTCTGTAGAGATTAGCTCTGAAATCTATTCCACTAAATATTTGGTCAGAAGGATGAGAAACATACTTTTACTTGGCTGACCTGTAGTCTGGAGAACCTGGTATTCCTTCTCTCTCTCTCTCTCTCTCTTGAGAAACAAAATCTATAGTGCAAGAGGGAGCTTCTGCACAGGCGCTGCAGAGGTTTCACTTTCTGACCTGGAGGCATCGCCCTCTCCAGGGAAAAGATGCAATTCAATCTTCATTCCATCACAGAACTGCCATTCTTCACAATGTGTAGCCAGTCGTGCATGCTGCTCCACTATATGATTAAGCCCCCTTCCATGCTCTGAGAAGACATAACCAAGCCCCCTCCTCCCAAAAAAACTTGAGAGCAAAAAACATCTCTTGCTGAGTAACACCTAGTTGCTTCCATTTCCACAGACAAAGGATTCAAAAACTGCTCTAATTGTTTTATAGTTTGGGTTATATTTCTTAAACAGCTGCCTTTCTGCTCCCAGGACATACAGTAAACATCTTCTGAAGCACTTGTATTTGGTTCTGAGGAAAATTTTGCTTACTTATAGATTTCATTTTTGGTTTTGTTCTTTTGGATGAAACTGGCTACTTCTGTGAAACGTTTGTTTCTGATAGTGTTTTTTGTGGGGGGGGGGGGGCATACCACCCCCAAAAGAAAGAGGAGGGAGGCATACCTTAAGCATACCAGAATTTAAAGAGAAAAATCCATATGGCACCACATAATGCATTTTATTTATTTTGCCAGGGTGAAATAGACACATGTGGAACACAGGAAGAGGACCCAGGGATCATCAGTGAAACTGTCCCTGTGGGCAAGAGAAAGACAGTGAGCAATCAGGCAGGTGGAGAAAGGAGGGGTACCCAGTTCCTCCCTTCCTTTGCCTGGACAAAGCAGACACACAGCACATGCAGGAAGAGGACCTTGTTCCTTTTCCTCCTCCTGCTGCTGCTGTCTGCCCTGTACTGAGTGGAAGAGAGTGGAAGCAGAGTGGAAGAGAGTGGAGAAAGATAGGGAAAATGAATGGACTGGTGGAGAGAAGAACTGGGGGGGGGGGAGCAAGGGAGACCCCTGGAACTACAGTGACAGTGCCCCATCTCTCCCTCTCCCAAGATATCTGTGTCTTTTCTACCTTTACAGGGAAGTTGTGCCCCAACTCTTACAAAAGTGGAGGGCTGACTATAGTGTTATTTGGCCTGCTCCATAATCACAAAGTCAAGCATTACTACCAGGGGCGGCTTGTCCATTACACGAAGTAAGCGGTCGCAGAACACTTTTTTTTGCCAGGGGCGCAGAGGCGCCTCTAAATGCTGCTCGACCGCCACTTGAGGAGTGCCCCCTCAGCTCCCAACAGCCCTAGCAGTCCAGGGGGAGCCTCGGCTTTCTTGCCTCGCTGCCGGGCGATCCTCTTCCCAGGCCCTTGAGCCTCACCTAGCCCCTCTCGTTCCTGCTCCACCCAGCCACCGGGTGCGCAAGCAGAGCCAGCGCTCAATCGTTCTCCGCGTTCAATCCCATCCCCATGACCGGCTCCCTTTTCTGATCCCCCGGCACTCCACCAGCCTCCTCTCCTCTCCCCAATCTCCGCTTCGGGTCCGGAGGAGTGTCTGAAGACCCCAGCGTGCGCACCAAAAGTCTTGGACTGGACTGAAAGTCTTCTCCTGACTTTCTCCTCAGCCATTGGGACCAAGAGAGAGAGAGAGAGGGAACCCCTCCCGCTGGAGATATCTCCCACCTCCGCTCCCTCCTTTGTTTTTGCGCCTACCTTCAGGAAAGGTGGGCATCTCCACCTCTCTCTCTCTCTCTCACTGTCCCAATGGCTGAGGAGAAAGTCAGGAGAAGAGATGACTTTTGGTGCACACGCCGGTGTCTTCAGGCACGCCTCCGGACCCAAAGCGGGCCAGGCAAGGGAGCAAGTGCGGCAAGTGTAGTTACTGGGATGTATAGTTCACCTACAATCAAAGAGCATTCTGAACTCCACCAATGATGGAATTGAACCAAATATGGCACACAGAACTCCCACGACAAACACAAAATATATATCAATGATTGGTTGGGGGGGGGGGGCTCCAAAGTACTGTTGGCTTACCATTGAAAATTACCTAGGGCTGCCTCTGATTACTACAATACCAACTGCTTTGATTCCAGTGACCAATTCCTCCCTATTGGTTAGGATCAAGCCCAGGATTACTGACCCCCTTGCTCTTTCCTCCACCCTTTGAAAGAGGAAATTATCTGCAAACCTAATAAGGAATTTGTTGGTGAGTCTATGCTTAGCTTTAGTAATGCATTACACAACATCTCCTTCATAAGCATGGCCCTAGCACACAGAACTACCCCCTCCCATGTTGCGGGAGGGGGTAGAGGGAGAAGAGAGAGAGAAAAATGTTTATTTTCCTGTACATTTCATATGTAAACATGTGGCACAAGCAGGAATGCTCTATTTCAGTGGATGCATACACTGGTAGAAAGGACAACACTAAGATGGAATGCTTGGGGAAGGCTATGTATAAAATTCCCTGACCTTAAGAACCTACCATATTAGAGAGAAATATTATTGCCTAAACTTATCCATGACAAAATATTCTGTTCTTTGCAAGGAGCTTTTATTTGCTTGTGTATTTAAAGGAGTACATTGATATATAGCATGGTGTTTCACACTTTTAAAAGGAAGTTTGCCAGTTCCCGAGAGTCTAGCATATGCAATCCAAAGAATCAAGAACAGAACCATATATATATATATATGTATGTATGTATGTATGTATGTATGTGTATACACACACACACACACACACACACATGCGAGCACATGGTATTTCAACTTTTTAAAAGAAATTTGCCAGTTCCCGAGAGTCTAGCATATGTGATCCTAAGAAACAGGAACAGAACCACACACACACACACACACATATATATACACACACACATACACACACACACACATACACACACACACACAGGTCAAAGATATCCTTAAAAGGAACATTTCAGAGCATATAAGTGAGTTAAGTTGTAGTACATAGTGGGGGAAAGCAAAATGCACTAGTTAATTCAGTACACACATACTTTCTTCACACTGTCCTTTCTATAACTATGCCCTTAAAATGATAATGTAAATGGAAGTAAGATGCAGGATCATAAGATTTCTTCTGAAAGGGCTGCACCTCTTGCATATGAATTGTGCATCCCTTTTTGCACAAGGATTAAAGAATATGAATCAAACCGCAATACGTATGCAATCCTTTTGTGAATTTGTATGCTATGCTATGCAATAACTTTTCATTCAAACTTTTCATTCAAAGAGGCCTCAGCCGATATGGAAACCTCCATAGGTGGTTCATCTCCAATACTGGAGAAGGTGTAACATGGTTTGATAAATTGGGGCTCACAGCCTCCTCCCTCCCCCCCCCCCTCCCGGATGTGGTTATGCATTCTAGGGATCATCCAAAGTCAAAACTTTCTTTCCTTGTGCCCTAGGGGATGCATTTTCAGCCCATTGTTCTGGGCCAGTTTTGATCTAGAACGGTTTTGAGCCTTTTTATAAAACAAAATTAATTGGAAGCAATTTTGAATGTCCTGTACTTAAAAGGGGATAATTTGGGCCTAAAACGCTGGTAGGATTCAGAACTAGTGAAATTTTCCCTCACAATCTCTGGAGGACAATGGAGAGTATTTTGGAGCCAAAACCAAATCATTTTATTTCAAAATATTTCATTTCATTTTATTTGCAGAAGGTCGTGACCCTCTAATGGTCTTGCAGTCCTTTGGCCTTCCTGGTATAAGAAGACATGCCCTGGGCGGGCTTTGTTCTCAGAAGCATCCTCAATCTGGAAGAGGCAGTGTAGACGACTTTTCTCCGATCAAAGCCAAAGTGAAAGGAAGCCATAAAAAACCCCACATTACCACTTCAAGGAAAGGAAAACAATAACACCATCCCTCCCTTGTTTCTACCCTGATGGCATGAGGCCAACAGATCTTTCAATGTGCTTGTTTTGTTAAAGGCTGGCATACAGCATGCCATTCCAACTAGGAGCCCTGGGAGGGAGCAAAGAGTTATGAAAGGCCAAACAAATACAGGAAGAAGTCATGATCCTTGTGCTTTGCTGGCATATATCTAAGAGGCAAGGAAAAAGAGGGTTGTTCCTATTTTTCTGCTTCTAACTAATTCCTCCAGAGAGTGGCTCTGAAAGGACATTAAGTCCAAAGAGCCATCTGTGGAGTTCCATCTGCTTGAAAGCTCAACAGCCTCCACCTCAAAAACAGAGTCCCCCACACCAGAGTCAGAGAATCCTTTTTAATACGGTGCTTGACACTACAGGAAAATGAACTGGGCAGAAAATTTCCCAGTGCTTTGTCTCCTTGTGCAAGATTTTCAGTCTCTAAAAAGGCACTGTTTCATAGAATTCATTCATAATAAGAAACAGATGCCAATAAAATATTATGAAAGCTTGTCAATTTCAAAAGTGTACTTAAACATTTTAAAGCTCATCCCTATGAAGTAAGTGACAAAGAGAAATAAAAAAATAAGATTAAACAGAGGATGATTTTTTTAAAAAAAAGAGGTATAGTAAACCAATACAAAAATGTTCTGGAGATGAAATTAAAACCAGGATTAAAATTGTTAATTTGAATTCAGGCTGCAAGAAAAAGGAAAAAAACAAATTTGTGACAAATCTTTGTTTCACTTTCAGTGAACATGGCAATGTCTCATTTTTACTCCTGATTTGGGAAAATTAGAAGCGCTTGCACAAGATAGGTCTTTCTAAAAATTAAAAAATATTTTTAAAGGCATCATTTAGCAAACAACAGAAAAAACACTCTTCCACCATCTTAGAAGAGAGACTGTAAGACAGAGGTCCTCAAACATTTTAAGCCGAGGGCCAGTTCAGGGTCCCTCAAACCGGACTATAATTTGAAAAAAAAATGAACTAATTCCTATGCACTCTGCACATATCTTATTTGTTGTGCAAAAATATGAAACAATACAATATTTAAAATGAAAAGCAATTTTAACCAACATAAACTTATCAGTATTACAATGGAACGTATGAGCCTGCTTTTGGCTAATGAAATAGTCAAGTTAAAATGGAGCTGCAGTGGCACAATGGATTAAACCCTTGTGCCACCTGAACTACTGACCTGAAGGTCAGCAGTTCAAATCCATGAGATGGGGTGAGCTCCTGTCTGTCAGCTCCAGTTCCCCATGTGGGAACTCGAGAGAGGCCTCCCGCAGGCATCCCCTGGGCAACGTCTTTGCAGACAGTCAATTCTCTCACACAAGAAGCAACTTGCAGTTTTTCAAGTCGCTTCTGACACAATTTTTTGAAAAGTCAAGTTAATTAGGATTGTTTTTGTTGTATGCCTTCAAGTCATTTCAGACTATCATAGAGATTTTTTGTCAAGATTTATTCAAAGGGGGTTTACTTTTGTCTTTATTGGAGGCTGCGAGAGTGTGACTTGGCTAAAATCACCCTGTCCTGTCAGAATATGCTGTCCTGTCAGAACACATATGCACATTTAGAAGTTCACTGGCTTCTTCATGAAGGAGGAAAAAATGATAATGATAGCAAAGCCGTATGCTGTTATTGTTTCAATATTGCAGAGTATGAGATAGTAAACAAATTTTTAAAAATTGGCCTAATAAAGATATCAGCAATTGTATTTTGAAGCCTAAATTGTGAAAAAGGCCTGAAGCATGAAAGGGACTTTTATATGAATAATGCACTAAGCAGTAGTTTTTGTGCACAGTCATACTATAGCCTATACTTCCACCTTCAAAATTCAATGATATATTTATGTATTTACTACTCTCAGTGGGAATTCCAAGCATCATACCCATTTATTCTTTTCACTGAATTATGATGTTGACAATTATCTTTCCTGTGTTAAATCATTCGTTTTTTCATTGAGTTATAAAAATAACTTATAGTCAAAATAAAAATATGCCTTAAGGTCTCTTTTAAAAACTCAATTTTAACATTATTTTACCTTCCATTTTAAACCACTAAAACATACACAGAGAGAGATGGAACAAGTAATAAAGTTTGCAATTACACCACAAGCCAGTTTGGGAGTCAAATGTACCGAAATGCTTCATTGTACATATGCACAAATCAAAGTTAAAGCTTTACTACTTATTGAGCAGAAGCTGCCCTAATGAGAAAATCAGATTAGCAAACATTTCATATGCAACAACATATGAGATTCTGAATATATGCTCCCTGAATTTGTCTCCTGAAAATCTCATTTTGTTTGTTTGTTTGGAAACCAGATGCTACTATTCACTAGAGAATATCAGTTTCCCTGCCTAATAAAGTAAGCATATATTCTCTTGTTGTGAAGTGTAGAAGAAAATTGTCTGTATAAGAACCTCAAGGACTGAGAAACAAGCTGCCTGACACAACATTTTATGATAGAAAATGAGATGCAAGCAGTGTAATTTCACTTATGTGATTTACTTACAGATGCTGCAAATGCATTTTCCCTGCTTAAGATTTCAAGACAAAAGACTGAATTTTATTACTTAGAAAATCCCACAGCCAGAGAAAAATAATGGTATGCACTGACTGTTCGAAAACAAAAGGGAACCAAACTGATAGCATGTTTTTCTCCCCAAAATAAAAGTGACACCCATGAAATAAACACTTTTAAATGATTTTAATGTGTGTTAGGCTCTATGCAAGCCTACAAGGTGCAGTGTTTTGACAACTGTGTTTCTGCTTCCCTGGAGACTAGAATGCGGAACAATGGCTTCAAACTACAAGAGAGGAGATTCCATCTGAACATGAGGAAGAACTTCCTGACTGTGAGAGCCATTCAGCAGTGGAACTCTCTGCCCCGGAGTGTGGTGGAGGCTCCTTCTTTGGAAGCTTTTAAACAGAGGCCGGATGGCCATCTGTCAGGGGTGATTTGAATGCAATATTCGTGCTTCTTGGCAGGGGGTTGGACTGGATGGCCCATGAGGTCTCTTCCAACTCTTTGATTCTATGATTCTAACTGCAACTATGGAGACAGGGTTTTAATCCCTTATCAGCCATGGAAACCTACTGGGTTACTTTGAGCAAGTATCAGCCCCAGAAGAAGGCTGATACTTCTGAAGAAACCTTGCTAGAAAAGCATGTGATAGTTTCAGCTTAGGTTGCCATAGATCAAAAGCAGCATGAAGGCCCACAACAATTAGGTTCTCTGCAATTGGAATACAATCTCCCTGAAAAGCAAGATACACAAAGCAAGATTACTTTGTATGTCCCTGACTTTTCCCTTCCCTTCCCTTCCCTTCCCTTCCCTTCCCTTCCCTTCCCTTCCCTTCCCTTCCCTTCCCTTCCCTTCCCTTCCCTTCCCTTCCCTTCCCTTCCCTTCCCTTCCCTTCCCTTCCCTTCCCTTCTCCTCTCCTCTCCTCTCCTCTCCTCTCCTCTCCTCTCCTCTCCTCTCCTAACAGTTCTGCCATTTTGTCATCCTAGTGAATTTTATATATCAATGTTTTACAACATGTGTAAGTGGTTTGAGTGTTGATCTGGGATTCCAAGAAACTAGGGTCCAATTCCATGCTCAGCCACAAAAGCCTCCCAGGTAACCTTGGGCAAGTCTCACTCCCTTAGTCTTAAAGACAGTCAATGGCAAGCTGCTTCTGAATAAATCTTACCAAGAAAACAATACCATAGAAGTGTTACAAGTTTGATTCAACTTGAAAGTATATAAACTACATGTATTCCAAATTATGCTTTATGAAGACAGCGCAGCAATCTTTAAACAATTCTATAAAACCCAACATTAGCCATGGTCTTAGAGAATCCCATACATCTGCCAGACCTACCAGCCATGTATGACTGTATTTTCCTTCAAGTTCTCTGCTGGTTTATTGTGACCCCATGAATTTCGTGGGGTTTTCTCATGCAAAAAATAGGGGTGGTTTTGAAAATCCCTTCCTCTAAAATATAGAATAAAGCACCTGATATTTGACAGCAATCTCCCATCTAAGTACTACACTGGACAAAAATTCTCAACACAGAATTAGAAATCTGTTAGAAATGTAATATAACTGACTGGCTGCCCTGACACGAGAAATAAATAAACTGGACAAAAAGAAAATAAAAACAAACCAACATACGAAAAACCAGTGACAAAAGCAACCTTACCCTAACCGGTGTCCTTGTTGCATTGGACTTATAGCTCAGTGACAATGGAAGTTCTTCTACTACATATCTGGAGGCCACCAAGTTAAGCAAGACTGCTTTAGTAGCTGGCAGGATAAAAAAATTGGGCCAGTTGTTTGCAGTTTGGTCGGTTATAACCTATGTATGCTGACACTTACCCATATTGAAACACTATTAACAATACAATACAAAGTGAGAGCCTCATCAGGGCTCTCTTGGCCCATTTATAATATAGCTGTTCTAGTTCCCAACCAGCTTCACACTACAGGCTAGAAAGTCCTGCAATGATTTGCATGGTTATCTACTCACTTTGGTTCCCCCACCCCACAACCAACAACCATAGTTAAAATAGAACTGCCCGTTACAATACCCATAAGTTTTGACTGCTAGTCATACATATGACCTGCTCATTCATAACTATAAAAATAAATTCCTATGCACTTCACTCCATGTATCAGATGGACTAAACTAAACTCTAAGGAAACTTATGCTACCAATTATTTTCTCTGTTTCAAAGGTGTTGCACGATCCAGTCTAACACAACTATGTCTTATTGTCCAGGATAGTGACATTGTACTGACCTACTAAGCTTGCCAAGCAAAAACTCAGCATGGATGTTGCAACAGTTAGCTAACTTTGAGACTAGGTGGGGAACCTCATCCTGATTTGACTGATGATTTGTTCCCTGCATTATTTCACTGTTGATCTTGTGACTGTCACTGCATTGTTTAATTTAGTTTTTCTCATTTTAAATCTATCTGGATGAAGGGCAATTCAGAAATGGTTAAGAAAAATGATTATTTTATTTTAGGATGATTATTGCTAATTTTTGCAAAATATATGTTTTAGACAAACGTCTTGACATAATTATTTTAATATAAACAATTTGACATAAGTTTCAATATATTCAATGAATACTCTCACCTTACTCTATTGAATAAATTATCTATCTATTTATTATACTTTACAATGCTTTCCAAAATTCAAGCTCACCCCAATGTGGATCACAAATGTGAAAAGTTATCTGTCTTGGAAGACAAAAATCTAAAATGCCATTCCTAAAGGAAAAGAATTTAGACATCTTTGTTATAAAATAAGATCATTAGCAAACCACGTTGTTCATGATGAAATCTACGTTATAAAATTACATTATTAATATGTGCTTCCAAGCCCAAATGCATATTTTCCAACATATTTTAATATCCAGACATCGCAGTCCTAAGTGTCTGAAACAGTAACTTTTCTGAGAACTACAGATGAACATGACACTGAGAGGAATGCACTCATACTGATGACCATATGGTAATTCTGTTCTATTCATTTCAAAAGATTCAGTACTAGTTCATGAATTCCTTCCAAGGCAATGTGAGGACTGATGTGCTGTCATCAATGAAATTAACTCCACATCTTACTAGCAACAAAGTTTAAGGAGTTCACTTGGGTCCCTATAGGAAATTACTAGATTAGATCATATGGGTTTGTTTCCAATTACTTTGGGGGGGGGGGTATTGTTTTCCATTCATTTATTCATATTTTATTTTGTTGCATGTGCCAATTCAATCTGCTTTGCTTTCTAAAAATACAAATCAGAACATTAGAAAAGCCTCATTTGGACTTCTATACTTTACCAAGATGTGAGTGCCATATAATGTATAGATTTTCATAGGATTTGCAAGCACATAATGGGATGTAGGCTTGCAGTCCACCAATTTCTTATAATTTGTTGTTCTTTTATTCATTTTAGCAACATCATTACATATTATTTGCCAACCTCTTTGTAAAATCACTAGCCATCCATCCACCCAGGGACTAGAAACAATATGAAGTGATTTTTTGCAACTATCACACACTTGGAATGGTCTGAGTAAGGAGTTTTCTGAATAACCACAGAACAGAATATTTCACACTACTTGGTCAGCAAATATGAATAACAAATGCCACTGGAGAAATCAAGAGTTGGTTCAAATACTCCATTTACAGAACAAAGGGCTAAATTGGCAATGAATAATTCAGCCAACTCTAGAAGTCTCTTTTAAATTCCTTTCACACTGGAATATTCAAGAATGCAGTTAGCAGCTTTTTTTGTAGCTGCAGGCCTGAGTATGTGAGAAAATGGAATTTGGAGGTTCTTTAATGGCACGGCCACCTGTAAAACTTTCTTAATTCTCTACTAAAGCCATAATTGAGGGGAAACGGATGTTAAGAATTCAGGAAGAAGCATGACATTTAAAATTTTTGATTACTGCTACTAAATAATATAATTTTAAAGGTCTCTTATTTATCTGTTTGATTGTTTGTTTGCTTAATTAATTTATATATCACCTTTCTTCTCGTGTAAGATCCAGGGACACTTAAAAGCATTTAATAAACAGTTTAAAAATTATTGATAGAAAGGTTTGAAAAATTAGTTACAAACAGAAGATTAAAGTAAAATAAAACACAATTAACACACTTTAAAAAACAAAACAAAAACACAAACCCATTCTATCACAAAAATTGGAAACCAAAGGCCTGCCTGATCAAAATGACCACACTGTATAGTTGGCTACATGTAGCATATCCAAAAAAAATTTTTTGTGGTAGATTTTTCTAGAAACATAATCAATGTTGTCATTATTTGTAGTGCAGTTACCTGGCCCTTGCATTTTCTATTATTGTCTCCTTTTTGACCTTATAACAACGAAATATTGTGAGCTGACAAGAGTTGAAATCTACACCAAAGATCATCTATAAGCTGTCTAATAGCATGATACCACCATCCACATGCCTGACCATCACTCATGTGGAGCGTGGTGACATGAGATACATAAACATGATCCAGTACATTACTTTCCCCTTGACCTTTGATAAATAAACTATGGCCAAGGGTTGCAGACATACTGTCTTGTTATTCCTGTGTCTGGTGAGCCTGACTACTTGGAGGATCAAACCAAAAACGGTAAAGGACATAAAGCCTTGCTATTCTCATACCAGCCAATTATCAGATAAAAGAAAGCTTAATAGCTGAAATTCACAAATACAGCAGGTTTTTCATCTTTCACTTTAAACACAAGACTCAATATCACTGGAATTTAATGTAAAGACTACACATTGCTTTATGATCAAACATAATTCCCTCCAGTAGAGTATATTTCAGAGGAAGGAATTGGCAAACCACCTCTGAGTATTCCTTGCTTAAGAAAAACAAACAAAGTTGCCATAAATTAACAAGCAACTTTCAGGTAGGCACATATTCATATGTTTGGGGCAAACTGGAAATTATTCTATCATTGGGTTACTGTGAGTTTTTCGGGCTGTACCACTATGTTCCAGTAGCATTCTCCTCTGGCATTTCACCTGCACCTGTGGACGGCATCTTCAGACCCCTGGAGGTCTCAGAAGAGAATGCTACTGGAACATAGTCGTACAGCCCGAAAAACTCACAGCAACCCAAAGTCCAACCATGAAAGCCTTTGACAACATATTCTATCGATGCTTTTGAAATAATAGCGCAACAGCTGGAGCGCACTCATTAAGAACTCCACCCTGCAATCTTCCTGTTGGGTCCCAATTACCTATGCCTCTGCCAGGATGACCCCTGTTTATGTTCTTCCCAAACCACTTAACCATTTTTATGTTGTCAATTGAAAGCCACAGGCTTGCATCATGAATGAAAGGTGGAGTTGCACAGTGTGAACTCTGCAGAATCTATTCAGCAGAATCACTTCACAATTGCTTGATTTGTTTCCCGAGGGACAGGGTGACATGAATGCCGCATGAACTGCCAAACCTGGGAAAGGAACATTTCAATCAACTGCTGCAGTGGAGAATCAAGACTTCCAATGTCCATTGGGCAGATGTTATTTCATGCCCTGTTAACAACCCTACAGCAAAACTATTACTGTATCTTTCATTTTTTTGCCATTTCAAATATCATCTGTCATTGTCAGAAAAAAATGCAAGATTTGAAACATAAAAGTACATATTTCCTTTTTTGTTGGTTCGGTTAATGTAATGAGAGAAAGGATTCACGCTGATTTAGAGGTAGTAACTAAAAACAAACCAAACTCCATATAGTCCCAAGGGCTTCTTAAGATTGTGGAATCTCTGTGTTATCTACAACACACAGATTCTTCATAATGACCAAATGAAGAATACTCTATACACCCGTGGCTAAAGGAATCAGCAATGTCGGGTAGAGGTTTCTCAGTGGAAAATATTTTAGGGGATTTCCACCATTCTGTTTTCTGTGAAAGGATACCCATCTTTAGTGATGCATTGATTAGAAAAATGATTACTAACACTGTATGAATACAAATGATTTCAACTTGGGGAACTAGAATGGATATAACAATTTATAATCTAAATTCATAGATTTGTGATTTTCCTCCCCAGACAATGCTTTTAGGTATCAGTGGCTCCCATTTCAGTGGAATGATGAATCTGCTCCCAGTATTAGACCAAACCTTAAAAGAGCTTTCCAAGGTGCTGAATCTATTTTGGGGATAGGGTTCCTTTGAAATCTGGACAGACCTCCTCAGCAGATTCATTGATCTCACTGACATGGAATGCATCTGCTGCTACTAGTTAGAGTTTCTGCAAAGCACAGATATTTCATATGCACTGTATACAATGTATTCAGCTCCTCACAGAAGCCCTAAAATTTAAATTATGTATATTTCATTAAAGGTAATTTCCATGACAGATTCCCACTCCTTCCTCCTTCTGTGGATGTGTGAGCATGGTGTCTGCCTTCAAATCACCTGCTGACATATGGTGATCTCATGAATTTCACAGGGTTACCTCAAGCAAGGAATACACAGAGATGGTTTTGCCAATTCTGTCCCCTGAACTATAACCTAGAGCACCTGATTTACATTAGTGGCTTCCCATCCAATGACTACCCAGACCTGATCTTAGCTATCCATTCATCCTTCAACATTTGCAGTTTTGACTTTTGTGGATTAGATTTAAAATGTTTTCTCTAGTAATCGCTAAGCCTTGCAGTATAAACACCTTTCTAGAATCTCTAGGATCTCCAATGTAATTCTAATGCCCAGCCACCACTGGAAGTTGACATTAGGATTGTGCTGGAAGTCCTAGAAATTCCTAAATATTCCAGAGTAAAAAAAGCAGCAATTTCTTTATTCATGATTTTCACTTTCTCGGGCAAACTATGCCTCTAACCTTAGCAAATGTGGAGGGCTGACAGTTTTTCAGAGGAAAGAACTAGCAAAACCACCTCTGAGTGTAATAAAGATGTTCAACATCTTTATTAATGACTTAGATGAAGGGTTAGAAGGCACAATCATTAAGTTTGCAGATGACACCAAATTGGGAGGGATAGTTAATGCCCCAGAAGACAGGAGCAGAATTCAAAATGATCTTAACAGATTAGAGAGATGGGCCAAAACTAACAAAATGAAGTTCAACAGTGACAAATGCAAGATTCTCCACTTAGGCAGAAAAAATGAAATGCAAAGACACAGAATGGGGGAAGCCTGGCTTGATAGCAGTACATGTGAAAAAGATGTCCTCATGGGCAATAAGTTAAACATGAGCCAACAATGTCATGAAAAGGGAAACTAACTTAGCAACAATGGATGAAAGAGAACTCAGACTCATAAGAAGTTATACAAAAGGCTTGAAAGAGAATGTTGAAGTCCCGAAAGGACAACACTCACATCCCATCCTGTGTTGGTTTATACAATGATGCGAGGTGCATGCACAATGTCATTTGCTTCTCAGGATTTCTGGTTCAATAGGCCATACAATGAATTAAATTACATTCAGAAGAAGGATAGATATCTGCAAACTCAGAAGGTCCCACGCAGTCCGAAAAGCAAAGAGAACCCTACCACATGGCTTTGCTCAATCAAGAGATATTGTGAGTAAACTTCAAATACAGCTTGTATTTGATAGCCAGGCCCTTAGAAACTCATACTGCTAGACAAAACGGAACCTTTTGTGAATCATGATAATAGGGAATACAACAAAGAGTTACAGAATGTTGTTGTTCATGCAACAAAGAAATGAACTGAGTTCTGTTTCTTAAGAGTACTCATTTAAGTCTGGAACAAACAAAACAAAGCAAAAAAAAGAGATGAAATATCAGAATTATGTTAAATTAAAAATAACAGAAAAGAACATTAGGAATTATTCAAAAACTATTGATATCTTAAAGGAAGAGAGCAATAATTTTTCATAGTCAGAAAATAAGCTATAGAGATTCAAGATAAGCAATATATGAATATGTAAATGTTAAAATAAAAATGAGAATATGGGTTTTAGTCATACTACAGAGATATGGTTTGAAGTTATCATGTATTTTTACGGGTATTTGTTATATCACTAATGTACCATAGACATTTTATTTAAAGGAAATGGAAGACTTGCTCTATGAAGACCTATATATAGTATCCCATCTTGTCTCAGAAAATGCTACATGAAAAAATAAATCCTGTTGTCAGTAGTGTGCCTTCTGGAAGAAAATAACAACTAGTAAGTAAAATATTAAAGGAGCCAGTGTGGTGTAGTGATTTGAGTGTTGAATTAACACTATCGGAGAACACAGTTTGAATCTCTGCTCGGCCACGGAAAACCACTGGGTGGCCTTGGACAAATCACATTCTCTGAACCTCAGAGGAAGGCAATGGCAAACCCCACCTGAACAAATTCTGCCAAGAAAATCACATGATAAGGTCACTTTAGGATTGCTGTGTCAAAAATAGCTTGAAGGCACACCACCACCACCACAACAACAACACATTCAAAAAGTTTATGCACAGGGTCAAAAAAGTGTATTCATGCTTCAGCTATATCAAAATGGTATACCATTTATCTTGCCATGGCTCCATCTACATCTTACTGACAAACAATAAATAAACAAAATAATGAAACCAAAGACATAGGATGCTACAGCCCTGCAACTGGTACATATACATCTGTAGCCATCACATATGTGTGTATTTTAACATGAATTGTATTTTAAATACATTTAAATGTTATATTTAAAACTCATACTACACTTATTTGCATTAATTGGAAGCATCCTGGCTTTAAATACATCATATGCATTGTCAAGTATTTCCATGGATACGAAAGGACTGTAGTCTGTAGATTAGTTAGTGTGCATTACTATGTTTCCAACCTGCTATTTTATTAATTTCATAAATATACAGGAAGAAGTGCAATGAAGTGTCAAGGGAAGCATTTCTAGATTCGGTTTGAATGCAGTCACTGTAAAGTAGCAATCTTCGAAATGAAATGTGAAAGCAGGTCAAACTGTCAATAAAGCCGAGTGGCCTGTATGAGTTATTACTTTTTAATAATGTAACTACTAAAGAAAGGCACTGGTCTTATACTGGCTTGGTTTCAATGCGAACAGCAAGTGCAATAGGAAATGAATAGTAAGTCAAATAATGTATAATACCAAAATAACACCAATAAAATGCTAAGCTGCAAGGCTTAGCATAACAATGAAAAACACTAATGGAACATAGTGCAGTTTGCTCATACTATGCATAGTCTAGAATCATGCATAATGTAACAGTGCAACTGCTAACAGCAGGCTCACACAAGATAATTTACACTTGTTTTTATGGACATGCGGAACTGATCTTTGAAGTCCCTAATGAGATTCTGCTTGGCCCTAACAGCATCCTGAGAGATTGTGCTGGGTTTTCTCCCCTGCATCCGGTACATATTTATAAAGTGGAATAGAGGCTCGTTTAAATTGCACATGTGGAGTCATGCCTGTTTTCCCACTCCGCCTCTGCCATTATCAAGGGGGTAGTTTCACACTGGGGAAAAATTACTGAACTCACCTACCAAGTGATTTAATTGTCTCTGCCACTTTTGCTAATGACTAACAAGGCCTGGATACAGCAACATAGCACAACTCTTTGTCCTAAATCTAACCTGTCTGAACTCTTCGTTTTGTGCTCTGCTGTTCTGATAAACTGATTGTGCAGCTACACATGACTTGGGGAAAGAAAATCCAAAATGTGTCTTAAAGATTTGGGGTTGATGAGTCCCCAGAAGTTAAGATGAGCAAAGATCCCATAACCAAACAACCTACCTGACTGGATATCCATGTAATCAATGCCTCCCATTTATTTGGAAGAAAAACATACAGTCTCCCAATCTAAGGTATGTCTATGCTGCTAAGGGCACAAATCAGCACAGACTCCCCTTAATCATTTTGTCTTATAAATTTTAAACATTTATGCAAAGAACACTGAAGTTCTATATTTTAACAATACAAACCTTTTCACAGAGTTTATATATTTTACTGCGGGGGAAACTTGGGAGATCTGTGATTTTGCTGTACCTCTTTGTAAAGCTAAACCAGGCAGCTATTTTTATAAATCTGGCTCTACTCTCCAAAAAGCAAATCTGTCAAGAAAAGAACTAATTCCCCTTTTATAAAAACCAAGGCAAAAGTATGATAGCTGGGACCCTACGCTGGTTGTGCAAGGCAGGTCTAAATTAATGAGGGGAACACATGCGCAAGACAGTGCAGCAAGTGAGAGACGCAGCTGCATCAGTCATGGCAACATTGTTTGCCAGAAAGGGGGAGAGGTAACATTTCTATCCCATTTGCCATCTTCATAAGCCGTTGTTTATCATTTTACATTAAATAATTCTAACGTTACTTCATCCTTATCTTCTCCAACCTGAGTTAAATTATTTCACTGCTATCCTGTTGCAGCTGCATCTCTCACTTGCTCTGCTGTCTCGTGCAAATCTTCCCTTCATTAATTCTGAGCTGTGTTGCGCAACTAGCATAGTGTAGGGTTCTAGCTATCATACTTTTGCCAAAACCAAGCCTCCATCTTGAACACGTTCTCATTTTCTCGTTGTTTCTAAATCTCAAATAGAATTTTTTTGAAAGATTTTGGAATTTCAGTTTGATGCTCTTTTGTAGGTTTGTATATTTTGTATACGTGTTAGTCAATTAGGTTTGTATGGCACTAGAGTTTGTTTGGTTTTTTTTTCCTTTCCTCTAATTTGTTTTGAAATTGTATTGAACACTTCTGTATTTTGATTTACTTCTTCCTTACATGTGTGTACATGTATACACATTTTTTAGATTTCATGTCTTCAGTAGTACTCTCTGTTTTGGGATATTTTACTGGAAAGTGTCCCGTACATTTGGTGATGCTGTATTAATATATGAGATGGAAGAAGTAGTAGTGGGTGCAGGGCTACGGTGAACCTTATAATAATTTATTTAAGCACTTTTAAAAAACCAGGAGTAGACAGCCATTTCTGGTTTGGTTTCCACACCCCACACATTTTAGAATAACGGCAGGTGACAAACTAGCCCCTTGATAACCACAGCTCACCTGTCTCTGTTGTGAGGAAAACATCTGCTACACAAATGGCCTTTATGAGCTGTCACATCTTTATTCAACTACACAAATATAGACAGTTTTCTTGTATAGACCATTTTCTCTCTTCCATGATGGAAAAATCAAAACAAGATGCATGCAAATTCTTGAAACAATCACCTAAAGTAAGGGGTGAACAGAGCCTTCTTAGCTTAATGGCTTTCATCTCTGTCCATCGCCACTGAATTGGAAGCATACAGGCCTGATTAACTCCTGAGGGTTTCATGTGCTTTAAGGCACATTACATGAGGGTTTGGTGGTTTAATTGCTGGAAAATACTTTTGTATTTGATATGATAAACACATACAATCTCAGCTTGTCTCCAGTACTAGCACTACAGTAATAACAAGCCATACTCATTTACTTTACAGTAGAGCAGGCTTGCCGTCTATCTCACAGGCAGATAATAAAAGTTCATACTCCAAGTATAACTGAAAATGCGGGATATGGGTAAAGAGCTATATTTAATGCCTGTTCTTTTCACTGGTTGGTTTCTCAATCTTTGAGGCCAGTTGGATCACCCTTCTTTCTCAATTCACTTTGTTTTCTGCCTAATGCTCCCCACTGGTGTTGTTCACCTTGCTATTTTACAACATTCCTTTAGTGTTTTATTAGGCAGGAGATGTGACCATCCCTGTTGCCCTCCACATAGCACCAAATGAAACAGCACAATGTATTTCATACATGATGTAAAATGTGGGCAAAACTTTATTTCAGGATGATGTTATTTACATTTCCTTGAAACCTACTTTTTGTCTGCACTGCATATTGAATGCAGAATTCTGACTGACTTCAAAGGCATTCAGATCAAACGTTTTAATTCTATCCTTGACAAAATAAACATCTCATAAGATTCAAGTCATTACTTTAAAAAATGGAAATGATTGTAACCTTTCTTTTAAAGAAAAAGAAGTAGCTCAAGACTACTTGCACACATACAGCACATGATTATCATTAAAGAAGACCAGGATCTCATTACCACCTGCATTTTGGACACAAATCAGAATGCATTATTTTAATCCTGACCATGTCTAAACTGCCATGGATCTTTGAACAACCCTATTCTCACTAACAGCATCTAGCCAACCCAAGGCTTAAAATACACACACACACACACCCTCTCTATACACACACACATATACCAATTGGAACTAAGATTGATTTCCCACTTTGCCCAGAGAAAAAATAATGCTCTACATATAAACATGCACCGAAGCAGTTTGTTTTTCCCGAAGGCTCAGAAATTATACTAACAGATAATTAATAACAAATAGTGAAAACTCTATGGATTTAAAGGTCTTCGTTTTGTTACCAAGCTGACATATCAGATTCAGAGATAAATAAAGGCAGTGCTTTTCTCCCCCATTAACACCATGGCAGTGTTAAGATCGGAGCAATGCAAAGCAGTCTGGCGAAACACAATCAAAGGTCACATTGCAAAAAACAAAACAAAAAAAAATATGAAATACCCCTGGAGGATTATTATCTCCTTTTTAATTCAGACACAGTGTATGAAAACTTGCACAGCTGCATTTGATCCAGGCTGCCTCATTATAATGATAGCAACCCCTGTAGACAAAGTACTTCTAGAAACTTCTACAATTGTGTAAAACAATCTCCAAAAGATTGTGATGATCTGATCTCTCATTAAATGCCTAAAAGTATTTGTTTTATTAAGTATTCTTGGTTATTTTTCAGTCAGTCATAATAACATATTTGAAATATAAATCACTATATAGCTTTTACAAAACCTGGCAAAACTCTTTCTCAAGACAAAAGAGAAAGACAATATGAGCATACATCATGACAACCCAGAATTCTTTAAAAAAATCTGGGTGGTTGAGAACAAGGTAGTGTGATGATTCATAGTTGATGACTGTTCCTTCTTTAAGAAGGACTAAGTACACTGTGAAGCCAGGGTGCATGTCCAGAGTCCAGAGGGCCCCAGCTGAACTGCCATCACCACAATTTGGTTACTGGAAGTTACTAGCCACCTTTTAGGGTTTGGGGATGGCTTCATATTTTTAGGACCACTATGAAACAACATACCATATTCCAGTAATCCAGGCAGTTTATGGTATTTATCAAAAATATCAAGGTACTCAGTGTACTCAGAGGTCCGGGATTCACAAAGGTGATCCATAGGCCACATATTTCCTATCCACAGATGGAAAATCCATCTATGATTTGCTTATTACAATGCCTATACTCAGCACTACAGCCTGTGTCTCCTCAGCAACTTGAAAGAATTAGCACATGATCCAAGGTATGCTTACTGGCTCCCCAATCTAATCAAGAGGATCAACACACTACTTTTAAGCAATTAGGAATGGCTCTCTGAGAAGCCTGGCTTATTGTAATATAAGAAACGCAGACATGTTCTTCAATAACTTAGACCAGTTTGAATTTTTTCCACTATCTCAGCTACTACTACAATGTTTATATTATTATTATTATTATTATTATTATTATTTTACTGACACAAAAATACAGTATGTCACAGCAAACAAGATCTATATGCTGGATTTCGTATCACAAAATCATAAGCCGAACACTTCCCAAGCATCTAGGACTGTATGATGTATTTTCGAATGATGCGCGCACATCCAAGTAAGGTGGCCTTTTGTAGTTGACAGATCGTGATTTTGTCAATGTTTATTGTTTCCAAATGCCAACTGCAATCTTTTGACACAGCACCCAGTGTGCCAATGACCACTGGGACCACCTGTACTGGTTTATGCCAGAGCCTTTGCAATTTGATTTTGACATCCTGATAACGGCTGAGTTTTTTCCTGTCGTTTTTCCTCAATACGACTGTCACCTGGTATGGCAACATCAATAATCCAAACATCATCATCATCATCATTATCAGCATCATCATTAACATCTATGCCAAGCCTCAATAACCAGTGACCTGGCAAGTGGGACACAGAGGGTCAATAAAAACCGTCTGACATAGCTGACTGCCAAGGTCTGCAAAAACAAAGCAGACCACAAGACATGACTTAGAAGCTATATCCAGCTGAAATGTAGTTTAACATCAGCGAGCCTGGTCTCGTCTTTTCTGTATAACAGACTGAAGGCTGATGTACAGCAATAACACTATTACTTCTCTACAAACTTGATAGAGTGGTTAACATTTCAGAGTGATGTGCTGACCTTGCTGTTCCCTAGTCACTCCATTCAATTCTTTGTACCGCACAAACAGCAAATGTGCAATGTTTTCACGAAATGCGAGACACACACACACACACACACACTTATGTATTTCAGCCCTCCACTCACTTTGCTTTGGGTAGGGGAAGAATGTGTTTAAAGCATACTGAAAGAGCATTTATTAGCTATTGTAATGCTCCGCTGTAAGAACAGTTCACTATTTTCCCTCATCTTTATTTCAAAACAAACAAACTAAACTAAAAACAAAGCAGACTTTTTTTTGAAGTTAAGCAATGCCTACGGCAGGAATGATAAATTCCACAAATGAAACAAAAGGCAATTTTAAAAGACTGGGTCAGATTCATAAGCAGACAAAATGGAGCAGTACTATCTTAGCTGCAAAATGACACAGCAATACTTTGAAAATTGTATGGCATTCTCAAGAGCTGTAAAAGCCACTCACAACTCACTGCTTAGTCCTAAAAATCTGCAGCATAAGGACTCCTAAGACTAACAGCTTCCTGAGTTGTCAGACATTGTTTCATTATTGACCTTACATTATTTCCTACCTTTGTTATATCAATCTACCATAGTTTTTTGTCTCTCTATACCGCATTTGGTAATACATTTATCCCTGTGAATCCATTTATCCCACTGTGTGCATAGATGTATCCACTGGTGTTTGGTTCCAGGACTCTCCATGGATACCAAAATCTGTGGATACTCAAATCCTATTATATGCTATGGTGTAGTAAAATTGTGTCCCTTAAAGAAAATGATATGTGCTGGAGAGAGCCTAAAGACCTATGAAATAGCAGGGTGCTATAGCAATGTACCTAGCAAAACCAAGAGTTGCTTTTGGGAATATATAATTCCAGCAAGGTTGGTTGGATTCATGGATGGCAAACCCTCACATAAAGAGGACTGACTGTATGTTGGAATTTATAGCCTTCTTCAAGCCTCCTCTAGGAATTTGTTTATCTATAATCCTGTTGCTTACTTATTGTATGTATGTTCTGATATGCAGCTTTCTTTCATTGTTCTATGTTTTTCTGAGAAGTTGTGGGAAGGCCTGTAGACCACATGATCTGCTCTGGAAGGAGCACAGACTTCTTTAGACTGCTGTTTATTGTGTGAGAAATGTTCTGACCAGATGGGACAGAAACTATTTCAAACATATATATAACTGACTGATAAGTTGTGTACCTGTGTATGCTGAACAAATGAAGGTTGTGAGTAAATCAAATATGTTATTTTTATGAAAGTCTACTTTATTTTGTCTCATGAGTGCATAATATAAAACAAGTTGTTTTATGGCAAAGTAAATATATTTTTGGGCACTGAAAAACACTTCTGAAGAACTGCTATTTTTATTAACTGGCATATTCTATTCTCTGTTTCCTAACAGATCAGAAAAAACAGGTCATTCAGTCTAACAACCAAAGCCAATTGCCTTGCATGATTATATTTTTTGCATACCACTTGAGAAGATTCTACTCAAATGGGGTTGTGGCTCTTTTTCTAAAAGGTTATGATCTCTAAAAGGTCATGCTTTTCTAAAATTGTATCTCAATGCTAACTCCATGTGGTATGTTCTAAACACTCAGGATCAGTGCCCCTAATTTCAAAATTATCAAAGTTTCTAGGGAAGGCAGAGAATTCAGTCATTTTTCTTGGGTTTCTGAACTCAGGAGGACCAGTTCTACGCCTTGATATTTCTCTCCATAATCAACCTGTATTCCCAATCCTCCTATCAAAAGGCCTCAGAACAACAAAACAATACAATGTATAATCAATTGTTGCTATTGTTGTGTTCCTTGAAGTCAGTTCTGACTTATGGTGATTCCAAGGTGATTTTTTTTTTAGCAAGATTTGTTTGGAGGGCATTGGTTTTTGCTTTCCTCTGCAAGAAAATGATTTGCTGAACCTCACCCCCAGCAGGATTCCATAACTGACCTGAGATTTAAACCTTAGTCTCCAGAGCAGTGGTTCTCAACCTGTGAGTCCCCAAGTGTTTTGGCTTAGAACTCCCAGAAATCCCAGCCAATTTACCAGATATTAGGATTTCTGGGAGTTGAAGGCCAAAACATCTGGGGACCCACAGGTTGAGAATCACTGCTCTAGAGTCATAATCCAAAAAGCACTACACCATCCTCACTCTCTTATAATCAATAAATGGAGGAAATACAACCATCAATTTCTAAAATCATGCCATGTGTTCCAGCTTTTATAGTATGTCAGTTGGGGACTATTTACAATATTCTCTACAAATCAGATCTGAAAACTAAGGTCTTGTCAAAAACTAAGGTCTTGCCAAGTGGAAGACAGATAAGAGAAAAAAGCTTACGAATAACCACTTTCAATGTGTTGGCTTCAGCCCATTGAACACACCAAGTCAAAAACTATTCACGAAGCAAAGTAACTGATAATATTTCCCCAAGAGTCATTGAGGGGTGTCAGTTAGAGTAGGTTTTCATTCTACAGATGGCCAAAATATAAAGAAAATCCAAATCTCTTTCAGAAGAGGCATGCTAGCAATAGATAACAATAATCCAGATCACAACTCTAGGTTCAAGTAAACTAATTTTAGTAACTGCTCGCTTATCTCTCAAGATTCCCGAAGTCTTTGCCCTTGATTCTCTTGCACCCTCACAATATAGCCCCCTTGGTACTATTGTTCAATAGAAAATTATTCTATGTTCTTCAGAATGACTATTCTTGATATTATATGAGGGCCATAATTGTATGCATAATTGTCAGTTTAAATGGGAAATTTACATGTGAGCAGATAGTATACAACTGTAGCCAAATAGGTTGCCATTTAGTAACTGAAAGGCTAGAGACCCAATGTTCTTGTTTTTAACCACTGAGCACATTTATTCAGTTCTTTCTATTCATTTTCCAAGCAACGTAAAATTCATTTAAACAGGCCAGTTCTTGTTTATTCCATAAGGGCACTTCTTGTCACACTTATGCATTTTTGTTTTATGAGTTATTCCCTCTCTTGAGAACTATTATATAATTCAAAAGGGCTTGCAGTACTAATAAGGTCATTGTATTGGTTGGTTTTTTGATGTGTGCTACACAATAAAAATAACAGCACACAGCATATATGCTACTTTACTATATCATATGAGGCCATATAGTTCATGAGAAAATGAAAAGTTACACATGGGTATCCTCTGTGGTCAAATACAAATAAGGGTTGCCAATAAACGGAATACATGTATACTTCAGTTAACAATGTACAGGTGTTCATGAGCATTACATCTTTTGAAGGAAATTTGGTACTTTTCAATGTGTTCCATGGCTTTTTTTCTTTTTCTTTTTACAATCAGGGCTAACAATGTGTATGTGCACATTGTTAGCCCTGATTGTAAAAAGAAAAAGAAAAAAAGCCATGAAACACATTGAAAAGTACCAAAATTAAATCCAGCCAGACGGAAAGTAAAACAGTGCACTGGACAAGCTAAAAAGAAGCTTTGTTGAATGAGGCTTTCTTAATTGAGGTATGCTTGTAGTATTTTATATCAAAGGAAAGCAACTTTCTTAAAAATGATTCGGGGAATAAAATTCAACTCATACCTGAGAACTAAGAAAACCTTAAACACAATATGCAAAAATCAAATGCAAAGACTACAGATACCTGTGAATAAGCTAACAGGTTAGAAAACATAGGAAGCTGCCCTTTGCGGAGTCAAATTACTCATGCATCACCCACATCTGGGCTTATGACTATGAAGACCCCCCTCAGTTTTCGTAGTCATATTTTTTTTCATAGCATATAAAAGTCTCCAAAAAGCTATGAGAAAAAAGTCTTTTCTTTACCCCTTAAACACAGAAAAGCAAATAAGCTTCAACATTAATAGCACAGACCAATATTACAACCCTCATGAAGCCTGACTTTATGCAGCTGTAATAAACCATTTCCCATTGCCCTACCCCCACCCTTTGTTGATCACTACTTCCAATTCTCTCTGATTTCTCTATGTCTTCTGTTGTTAAATTATAGATTACTAAAGCATCAGGGCTGAGATTTGCCCTCTTGCAAAGTGCTAGGGACACTGATGGCAAGATACAAATAACTAAAACCAACAACAAAAGATAACCTAGCCAATCACATATTAATGCTATTTTGTGGTAGAAAGGAAGGATACAAACGGGGTAAAAAATAAATATCTGCAAAACATTGACTGGGAACATAAAGAATAAAGAATCCTCTTTGTTTTATCCTGAAATTCAATCGCAGGCAGCCAAGGAACCAAACAGAAAAGCAAATCCAATGTGCAAGGAGATGGCTGTAAAGAATAGGTGCGGAAAACAACACTTAGGAAGAAGTTGATAGGTAAATTCAGAATTTCCTGTATTCCTCTCAAGGGAAGCAGCGATGCTAGGCTGCTGATGTAAAAACAACAGCACATCTTAGAGATGGCCTGGAGTTTCTCTCAGATATGGGCTAATGCCTGGGCCCAGGGGGTTTCTCAATCCCTGGAACGATCATGAATGAAGTATATTTTGGAAATATAGTAGTTGCTACTCACAACTAAGTGAAGTGCGAGACTGAACAGTTGTAGATAGCAATTACTACAGTTCCAAAATTTGCTGAGTCCCTTGTACCTAGAGAGGTTGGGAAATGGGCTACAATTGAAAAATATACACCTGAGCTCACCCCCTTGAAATGAATGGGGATATGTTCGTAAAGTACACATAATCAGAATATTAAGAGGGCTTCTAAATACTTGCCATTCCAAATGCTGAAATGCAAATGACTATATACATGGAGTGCGACTACTGACACATTTAAGACTGACTACAACTTAAATGTAGGGACTGTCAGTCATTCATATCTTTATGTATAAATAGGTCAGAGACACATAACATCGGAAGCAAAGGACTACAACCTGAAGCACTATGAAATGTCTAGGTTCTTTCTGTTTTTGCGAGGCACTTCTGATTTATGACAATGCCAATGGGAAGCTATCATTGGTGGTGGGGGGGGGGGGGGGTGACACATATCTAGGGGAACAAAATTCCTATAAATTATAATAGGAATATAAAATTCCTATGAAATAGAATAGGTGGTGATGGGGGTAACACATATCTAGGGGAACAAAATTCCTATGAATTATAAGAGTATGTTTTTGTACATTTCCCTTGAACCACCCTAAAGTTTTTTTTTTATTCAACAGAATGAGGGGAAAAATTATATTTGAGCAGAGATGTTCACAATCTGCAGACTGCAACATACACAACCTGTGGCTAACATGACACGTTTTCACTCACCATCATACCAACCAGAATTCTTATTGCCTCCCTAAAATTAAGACCCTAACAAATAGGTGTGTGAGAGAGAACACATGTATGCACTGTCAAGTCACCTGTTGATTTATAACAACTCCGTGAATCTTAGGCATAGAATCATTGGAGGTGGTTTTGCCAGCCTTTTCCCTCTGATTTATAGCCTACCTACAACACCTAGAATTCACTAGCAGTCTCCCATCCAAATACAAAGCAGGGTTTATCTTGCTTAGCTCCAAGATTATACAGGATCTGGTGCCTTATAACTCCCTTTAAATCTTAACATGATTTAAAAATTAAATAGAAAACGGCCTAAACAGGAGGACAAGTGGCGTACTGTGAATAAATCAGGTTTCATCACAAGCATCATCTTGGATACAATGTCATTTTAATTTGGGTATCTTGATTCATTGAGTTGCTGTTGCTTTGTTAAATAAGTAAACAAAAATTCCCTCAAAACAATTATATAGTTGGTCTTTGGTATCCGCTAAGGTTTGCTTCCATGACCCCCTGTGGATGTCAAAATCCAAGGATGCTCAAGTTCCATCAGTACAATGGCATAGTGAAATAGAATCCCTTATCTAAAATGGCAAAATCAATTAATTTTTTATTTAAAAATATTTTCAAACTGTGGATGGTTGAATCTGTGGATGCAGAGTATGTCCGTAGCTAAAATGAGAAAGTAAAAAAAAACACACACACATTTACCCTGTGCTGGTTTAATCCTAAACAAGTGGAAGGACAGAAATAATGCAAATGTAAAATATCACACAGAATGAAGATTTCCTACTAATGACATGTGACTCATCTGCATGCTGTGAAAGTTCAAGGTGATCTTGGGCACAATAGGATCAAATCAGTGCTTGGGTAAAACAGGAGATATACCAGGTATATTGGGAAAGTGATGAAGCATGGGAGATTAGAGTGTATTTATTTCCAGATCAAAGCATATGAGACCTGAAGAGAGATCAAGTTCCATTAGTGGTTCTCTCTCAGGAAAAAACAACAACACAGCACTGATTTTCCATTTGAATTCACATATAAACTTCGGTTATATCCCTTTGGCCATTGTGAGCCAGAACTCATATTTTGAACAGCCAATGTAGAATAGTTTGGGAAAAAGTAGCCCCAGAGAAATAAAGGCCTACTATTAGTAGAAATCCTCTCAGAAGTTATGCACTTCTTCATCCTAACTTATAATCAAATCTTGTTTTAGTATATGATGGGATGAGGGAAAAAGTCATTCAAACAAGGAAGAACCATTTGAAAATGAAACTTCAATTTTAGAAAGTGAAGCTGTGCTCAGAACACTTGGGAGAAATAAATCACCAGGAACAGATTGCATGCCAGCAGAGCTACTTCAAGGTACAGAGACCAATCTACTCTAGTTCCAACTAAAATCTGTCAACAAAGAAAACAATGCACTCAGTAAACATCTCAATCCCCAAGAAAGTGACACCAGGGTTTGTTTATTTATTTATTTATTTATTTATTTATTTATTTATATTATTTCTATCCCGTCCATTTCAGCCCAAAGGTGACTCAGGGCGGTATACACAGTCGGCACAATTCGATGCTGAAACAAATTACATACATTGATAAAGCAAAAACATCAAGTGCAATTAAACATAAACGACAGTGCATAATAAACAATTTAAAAAGAAACTATGGTTTGCATTAACCACAGGATCATTGCATTAATTTCCTATGCAAGAAAAAATATTTCCAAAATTCTACAACATACTTTTACCATATATGAAGAAAGAGATGCCAGGTATCCATGCTGGCTTTGGGAAATGGAGGAAACGCTCACTAGGGATATATTGCAAGCATACATGGAATAATGGAATGTACCAAAGAGATTCAGAAGAAAATCACCCTGTGCATTATAGTGAAGCTGTTCCTTGTGTAGACCATGAAAAAAATATGAATTATTCTTAAAGAAATGGGTGTGCCACTACATTGGAATGTCCTTTACTCAGTACAAGAAGCTACCATGATGACAGAATGCAGACAAATGGAATGATTTCCAACCATTTAGGGTTAGGGCAGGATGTATTTTGTCACCCTCTTTATTTAACCCATACACTGAACATGCCATATGTAAAGTGGATTACCTTGGAAGAAAGGAGGCTTGAAAACTAAAAAAAAGAACATCAATGATTTCAGATATACAGATTTTTTTTTGTGGTGTCAGGAGTGACTTGAGAAACTGTAAGTCACTTCTGGTGTGAGAGAATTGGCAGTCTGCAAGGACGTTGCCCAGGGGACGCCCAGATGAATCGATTTTTTTTTATCATCCTTGTGGGAGGTTTCTCTCATGTCCTCGCATGAGGAGCTGGAGCTGATAGAGGGAGCTCATCCACCTCTACCCAGATTCGAACCTGCGACCTGTCGGTCTTCAGTTCTGCCGGCAGAGGAGTTTAACCCACTGCGCCACCGGGGGCTCCAGATATACAGATGACACTATACTACTAGCAGAAAATAGGAAGGACTTGGAATGTTTACTGAAGAATGTCAAGGAATAAATGCCAAAGTTTCTCTACCTTGGTTCTGTCATTAATCGGACTGGAGATTGCAGTCAAGAAATCAGAAGAACACTAGGACTTGAAAGAACTACTATGAAGGAACTAAATATATAACTGAATACCAAAGTCAGGATGGTCCATACCATTGGGCTTCCAATGTCCAAATATGATTATGTAAAATAAACAGAGAAGAAAGCAGATGGGAAGAGAATGAACTCATTCAAAATATGGTGCTGTAGAATTCTTCTCCAGATATCCTGGACTGCTAAAAAAAATAAGCAGTGTCTTAGGGCCAATCAAGCTTGAACTCTTCCTAGAAGCCAGTATGGCTAAACCTGACACATCATGAGAAGGCATGACTTAATATAAAAGACAATTATGTTTGGTAAGTGAGAAGGCCATAGGAAAAAGGGAAGACCACCTTCCAAGTGGACTGACTAAATCAAGGAAACCATAGCCCTGAGTCTGAGGGGCTTAACAGAGATCAATTGCACTGTTCACAACTTCCAGCATCCCAGGGCAAGATTATCAGAACCAAATACATAGGTTTAGCCACTTATGTTATACCCAACCTATAAATGAAGCAACATCTACACAAGTCAGGAAGGCCTTGGAAGTATGAGATCCAGTGCTCCAAAGAAACATCAGAAATCCTTTGAAGACCATGTTGGTTTGTACTTTTTAAAAAAAATAACAGTGTAATAAAAAATAAGGTAAAGTCTTCCACTTGACATTAAGTGTAGTTGTGTTCGACTATGGAGTGTGGTGCTCATCTCCATTTCTAAGCCAAAGAGCCAATGTTGTCCATAGATGCCTCCAAGGTCATGTGGCTGGCATGACTGCATGGAGCACCTTTACCTTCCTACCAAAGCAATGCCTATTGATCTACTCACATTTGCATGTTTTTGAACTGCTAGGTTGGCAGAAGCTGGGGCTAACAGCAGGAGCTCACCCCACTCCCGGATTCAAACCACCGACCTTTCAATCAGGAAGTTCAGCAACTCAGCGGTTTAATCTGCTGTGCCACCAGGGGCTCTTCGGTGTAATAAAGCAAATCAATAAAAAGATCTGACAGTTCAAACATTACTGATGCCATATAGTCACTAAAGTTCTATATATCTGTATTCCTCTGAGTTTTCTATTAACTTTTCCCAAATCCTGTTTACAAATCTGAAAATGTAAAGCATCTGAAATGTTTGTATGTAGGAAAGACTTGTTAGTGTGAATGTACAGAATTCTCAGCTATGTTTCTATCTAGTCATCTTTATTATTATAAAAGTTAATGAACGTTCTCATGCAGACAGATGTTTTTTGTTTTTACTAATTTTATCACTCTTCTTCCAAAAGGTTAAGGGAGTCCTTGGAATCTCAGTTTGCCATGTATTCACAATGAGGGTATGCATAGGTTAAGCTAAAAGAGACTAGCTGATTCAACAAGCTAAATGTTTCATATTTAATTTACATTTCACCTTTCCCCCTGTAAAGGATCTAAGACAATCCTTCTAACAATTTTAGGGAGAGAGCTTTCTCTCAGTTCCATTTGGTGAGGCTCAGGATGCAGCCCTCTCAATGGGACTCCCTACCCAATGAACTAGGCAGGTCTCCTCCCTACATTCTTTTCAACTGGGGACAAGGACCATGTTATTTAAACAGACCTACAGCTTTTAATTGCAAGTAGCAGATGAATCTTCTCATAGGGTATGCTATATTATTGTCATTACAATAACTGTTTTGAACTGTTTTAAGTTTGCTTTTTTTAAAAAAAGAATTGTTATTGTTCCAACTTCATTTTGTATTTACTCACACTGTAAACCACCTTGGGTTCCATAGCAGAGAAGGGCAAGTTATAGCACACATACTCATGTATAAGTCAACTTCATGTATAAACTGAGGGCAGATTACGGGGTCAAAATTATGGATTTTGATATGATCTCTGGAAAAGTTGGGGATCATTCCATGGAAAGAAAAAAAAACATGAGCTCCATCTCAGAGGTGCCACCGATACATCCACCACTCTGATTAGATAAGGGGATGGTTTATTTTAAAATAAAAGTTAAGGAACAGTACTCTAAACTGCCATCTACTTCTCTGAACAAAGTGGCAAAAAAGCCTAGGCTGTTCCAGGACAACCTTTTAAAAAACACTAACTCCCTTTACTCACCCAGTACACTACTACTACTACTTACAGCAACTGGTAGACTTTTATTGGATGGGTGACAAGTTAAGCAAGCCTGTTCAAGTGAACCTCAACTCCAGTTCAAAATCCAAAATTATTAGTATGTATTATGCTGTATTATATCATATTATATTTTAATAATGGCATTACTTTTTCAATCTTATGGAACCAGGGCAGTTTGCAAAATTTAATTCTAAAACACACTTTAAGGACTATGGTTGCATGTATTTGTCTGTCTCAGGATTCCTGTCAACTTATGGTGACCCATGAATTTCATAGAGTTTTCTTAGGCAAGAAATACTCAAATGTGGTTGCTTCATCTGAAATGTAGCTCTCAGCATCTGGTATTTGTTAGCAGCCTCCCATACAAGTACAAACCAGGGATGATCCTGATTAGGTTCCAAGATCAGACAAGGTCTGGTGCCTTTAAAGTGTTTAGGCCCTGGACCATGAGCATTTATTTATTTATTTATTTGCAATATTTATATCCCACCCTTCCCAACCACAAAGGGGACTCATGCATTCTTAATAATTAAATGACTAAAAATGAACAAATTCTTCCCAAAAGAGAAACTATATGCCCGTTTTTAAAAAGAATATATCTAACTTATAGAGAAATTCAATTGACAAAGAAATTGTTAAACAATCTAAAAGAGAAAGAAATATTTAGGACAAGAATTCTACAATTAGAATGCAAGTCTTCTTTTAATTCAGCACCACACAATATCACAACCTTCAAATAATTTTTGAAGTGTCTTGAAGGGTGGTGCTGCTGATGTAGAATTTAGGGATTAGCTGTACATTATTTTTAAATCTGTCTAATAAAAATCTGACACTCCCTCTCACTTGCTTTCCTTTTCTAAAAAATAAAAATAAAAACACCCACCTCAACACTTGCTGGCACCATGGCCATATCATTGAAACATTCACCCTATCCAGTTATTGAAAAGTGGCTTATTTTTTCTCAGTTCTCTTTATAGGAAGAACATATCCATTTTGGGGGTTGCTGTGTAACCTATGTTTTGCACAAAATGCCACTGAAATGACAGAATAACAAAACAATACCAAGCAAAATGACCACCAAATACCTACATAACAAGAACACATGATGGAAACATTGAAATAGCTACATTTTTATACATTGGCTCAGTCATTAATCAAGATGAAGACTATAGTCAAGAAATCAGAAGAAGACTAGGACTTGTAAGGGAAGCTATGAAAGAACGTGAATAGAGAAAGAAGGACACATTACAGATGCCCTGATAAAGTTACAGGGTTTCATTTGCCAAACTTAAACAGGGCATTTGCTTGCTAGAACTTCTGGAGATCTCATTCATAAGGCTGTCATAAGTCAAAGCAAATGTGACTGCAAATAACAACTGCAATCAAAAACAACACTGTAGAGGCCTTATTTTGAAGACAAAACACTGGGAGAAAAGCCTTAACCCTTCCAAGAGCAACTATTTTCTCTGCTGAACACAAACCATTCTGACCAAACCCTCATAGGTAACATTTAGTAACATTCTTTCCAAAAACAAAGCTGGAGCTCCATATAGAAAATGCAGCTTTTTGTAGCAGTTGATGAACTACAACAGGAACCCCCTCCCTCCCCCCATATACACACACAATCTACTTATTTAAAACTCTATTAAACATGCTAGCATCCTAGTCAAGAAAAAAAACATTACTGCATGTGCATTTTAGTTCAAAGATCACTGAAAGCCAAGGTTGGCAAGGACTGGATCAAAATGCAAGGCAAGTGCACTGTCCTACACATAAGATGCACAACACCTGATTCTGAACTTTTAATGGAAACTACATTCTATACATTACTCAACCACTCTTGGAGTAGCCTCCTGAAATGCAAAGGACACACATGGTGCAATACTTGCTAAGACTCAATAAACAACAAAATATTTCAAGGCTATACTTGAAACTGCAGAGATACTTAATAATGTTGCACTCATGGATACATCAATATAATTCCATCCATATTTGTAGAAGCACAATTAAGCCTCAAATGCAACACTATCCCTCCTATCTGTCATCTTCCATGGTACTGGGAATAGGCTTTCCTAGCCTCCTGAAGCAGATTTCTAGGGCTGCTGATGCTGCAGGAAGTAGGAAGAATTTTTCCCTCCCACTGTCACAAAGTGTAAATAGCTTCTGCAGATGGAAACCCAGTCTTAGAAACTGACCCAGGTGACTTTTATTCAGTAACTTATTATCAATAGAGGTGATTTGAATTCACTTCTACTGAGGTTTCAATATGTCAGGACCCTACATTTTCTCTTTGCCCAATTTCCACTGTTGAAAAAGACTGACAAATTCCATCTGTCATATCCAAAAATACAAAACTATTTCAGAAGATGTTGAATTGTTGTGTTATGTACTGTATTTGAATAAAGAAAATAGACTGATAGCCAGGTGCAACAACCAGCTAAAACAGTAGCTCCCAACCTTTTTTTTTTTTTTTACCAGGGACCACTTTGACCAGGGAACCACTCTCTAACATTAGTACCAAAAGGGGTTACGAACCAGTTTTTGGTCAACTTTAGATTTGGTTTGGAGTGCTGATTCAAAAAACTGCATTGGCTAGATCACATCAGCTCTAGTTTTTGATACAGAACATATCCCATGGTCAGAGACAGAAAAGGAGTGACAGACAGCACAAAGGGCATGGAAATAAAATAAAATAAATAGAGGACGGAGGCTCATGGACCAGATTTTCGACTGGTGGTCCACGGCCCACAGGTTAAGAACCATTGAGCTAAACAACATTTGTTATAGTAATGGCCTTTGATTCTATCCCCCCTATTTCATCATTATGTAAGCCATGTAAAAGGGCAAACTTGAAAAACTTCCAGCCTTTTTTGTTCTGAACTATATTCTCTGGCACCCTCACCATACACATATACCCAACACCAGACTGCATTTGAAATTCACAGAACTTTCACAGAGGCTCTTGAACACCATGCCCTAACTGCACACTTCTTGGGTAATGATCATTAATTTTAGTTCTTTTACAGTTTCATTATATTACTTAAGTGATTAAACATGTGTGCATGTTGCCCTTTCAATCTGATTAATAAAGAGCTCTGCACAATTTGAGGGCTAGCACATTATTCCTAATTCAACAAAAGTTGGTTGGAAAAAGGAAAATCCCCTCATCTCATATTCTGTATCTTTTAGCGAAGACAGTTCAATGTAAAAACATGTTTTAGAATTAATACTAGACAAAACTGACTGAATAAAGTACCACATCCACTTTAGGTCAATATAAAGTCAAAAGCTGCCCATTTCATTATTTAACTTACCTGTCAAACCATTAGGAGAAAAAAAGATATTAACTAAAAATAGCTGATAGATAAAATGCCTGACAATATATTATCTGGGGGGAAACAGTGGAGAAGTCATGGGAAGGAAATCTAGATTTTAATAATTCACTTAGTTCTTTAAAAACTGTTTATGTGTGCACAAATATCATCTGAGCTCACAAAAACCACAATACCAAAACATAGCAGGCTGGGCAAAGGCGCCTTTTGCTCTGCCTTTGTTGGTTTAAGTTCAGGTCATAAACATTATTTTAATGCAGCATTTGTATTTCTTGGGGCTAACAGTTCAGCAGTCTCGAAATCCTTTGTCTTCCTTCTTGTAAGAGGAATGCAGCATGCGGCACACACTCCCCTTACAACAAGAAGGACAAAGGATTCAGTGATCAGGAGACAATTAGTCCCAATTAGGCCTATTTCGCAGCTGAGTGCAGAAGGGTGGAGGAAGGGAGCTCACATTTTCAAGAAATATGTCCCTTTGGCAAGTTCCAGTGAAATCAATAAGCTACAAGTCTGCTAGGAGGCATTCAGCTCACAAAACGACACCGAGGCTTCACCAAGCCCCTGACATTTGGACTCCCCACTGAACTAATTTGCCTGATTAACCATGCAACAAATTTGGGAGGGGGGATTGTCACCTAATTTATAGTGGAGGATAGCAATAATTCTGGAGCTGCCAAGTTTGCCATCAGCACATGGATAAAGATTTCCAAACCACAATTCATGCAATCATTGTGTGAACATTCCTACTCTGGTTTGAAAAGATTTTTTTCCTAAGCCATCTAAGAAGTTTGAAAAGATTGTCACAATAAATGTTAAAAGAATTGCAACTTTTTAAAAAGTTCTAGCTCTAGTTTTGTTCTACTCTCACTGTATTAAACCACTGGGTTAATACTCTGAAGCAACTGTCCTATTCCAACTGCTAAGTGTAGAATATCCAGAGTGGGGGGAGCAGGGGGAGACACTTCACCTTGATTTGCCTTCCAAATATGTACAAGGGCAGCCAAATTATGTGAACAAAAGGCATGTAAAATTTATGGCATTCCATCTGGTGATCCAATTGCAAAATGATTAAGTAACGTTCAAAAATCAAGGTGAATGCACTCATGTTACTTACATGTGTACATGTGGAGGCTGGAACCTGCTCTGGTTAATGTTGTAATGTGTGAACGCCTGGGTTGGATTTGAACTGTATTCATCCACTGAAATGGTAACTTTGCCTTGTGAAGGAATTCCATGAGCCATGCTTCCTCTTTATAGACATGAGCAACTTACAACTTTCCAGAGCAAAGGACGGAGGTGGGCATTGTGTTTCAGCCAACGTTGTAACTTAGAGATGTCCTCATGAACTCTGCAGACGTCTAGAAAAATACAGAGAAGTTTGTAAATTTGAAGCTCCTTTTAGGAACTGGGTTCAACCAAGATAGTCATGATCTCCAATTAAAATGCACACTGTATCAATGTTAATAACAACCATGTTCTAGGAATATCAACTTGTGAGTAGACAAAACAGATTTTGGTGACAGCAAGGCAATGACCGTAATAATTACAAACCTAATGGGTAATGGTGTTTTCTGGAAGAAGTAATATTCTAAATAACATTATCCAGCTTAGTATATTGGTTTACATATCACAGTTAGAAATAGTAAAATACTATGATTATGCTGAAATTAGTTTATTGGAATATTTGCAAAAATGTAAAGGGAATAAAACATAGATTCCATATATCAGACACAAACGACTATATATCAAAGAACAGTATTTTTAGAATGCATATATCAAGGGCTTTATTTTTCTTTTGTGGAAGTGTAAATGTTGCTCAGCTTCACTGACTGACTCATCCTCTGCATTACATATCAGTTCCATTTCTAGTTGGGAAAAATTAAATTCATTACAACTAGTTTAACATTGTGGTTCACAAAAGGATTAATTACAGTACAATAAGTCAGACAACTACAGATAAGTGGGTGACTTATATGGAAAATTTTACAGGGGAAAATACAGAACTAGATTTTTTTTTCCATTGAACTTTTCTGCTGGTTTGCACCCCACACCTCTGAGGAATAACCAAAACAACCTCAGTGGGAATTATACATGTAAGACGACCACAGAATAGTAAAGAAATGGAACTGCATAACATGCAAGAGGTCTGGTCTGTCCACTGCCTGGCTGAACATGAATGACTCTGTGGCACAACACTTTTCTCCAGCTAATTCTTACGCTGAAATATTATTGTTTTATTTTAATATGCTTCAAGACATTAGGAGTTTTCTTAAAATCTTCCTTTTCGTCCCAACTACTCTAAATGAACAATTGGCAGGCTATTCACTATCTTAAAGAAGGGTACAGGTAAAGGTTTTCCCCTGACATTAAGTCCAATAATGTCCACTCTGGGGGTTGGTGCTCATCTCAATTTCTAAGACGAAGAGCCAGCATTGTCCATAGACACGTCCAAGGTCATTTGGTCAACATGACTGCATGGAATGTGAAATACTTTCTGAATTTTTCTTAACCCATAAAACTTAGAACACCTTTTATCGACTATGACTATAATTCTTCCGCTCATTCTTCCTCCAAACATTTTCATTTTGTACAGATCTTCAAGTTGCCTGTGACTTATAGTGATCCCATGACTTTCATGGAAGACTCAGAAATGGTTTTGACAGTTCCTTCTTCTGAAATATGGCCAATAGTGTGTGGTATTCAGTTATGGTCTCCCATCCAAGTACCAATCAACACTAACCCTGTTCAGTTTCCAAGCACAGGCAGCATTTGGTGCCTTTTGCTGACCCTCATTAGAGTGTATAAAAAGAAGGTCCTTCTAGTACTACAATGAACTGCAACCAATATTCCAATTAATTAAATTCAATGTATTTAACACAAAGTTGGTATAGTAGTAGTATTACTATGTACCAATATTCATCATTTCATGAGGTCAATGATCACATAATAAAAGATATAATATAAATCTGTCACATGGCCATGTTTGCAATAGTTCTAGCCATTACATCTCAAAGTGTAACAAAAAAAACCTAAAACAATCAAAATGTGGGAGCGGATTCTGTACAAAGTAAAAGCTAACAAGGCTGAAGCGTTCTGATGTGGGGGAAGTAGATAAATACATTGAATCCAAGGTTTTAGCTAGAACATTATAAAATGTACAAAAATTGTAAGAACTATATTCTCCCCACTTCCATAATACTGGAATTCAGGGTCACTCAACAAAACCAATTGACAGTACATTGAAAACAGTCATGAATTACCGATTCCGAACACACTACATTCCTTGACTAACAGAATTCACAATTAAATGTGGTAACGGGTTCAATAGATTATGTCTATCAACTACTAGCAGATTTAAGCCCTTAACAAAGCATTCATATTTAGAAGACGTGTGCCACTTATATACCTGATTAAGGGGAGAAACACACAGACTACCAACGTCGTGGGTATCACCACTTTGCCCCTTATGTAAGCACTCAGAAGGATTCAGCAAATTATTCTTTAAAATGTATGCTAACCTAGACAATAGCTTATGGACTCTTTTTTGTTATTCCTCCCAACTCCATCCATTCTTTATTTATTTTTTCCGTGTTAGGATCGACTTCAGAAACTGCAAGTTGCTTCTGGTGTGAGAGAATTGGCCATCTGCAAGGACACTGCCCAGGGAACACCCGGATGTTTTACCATCCTGTGGGAGGCTTTTCTCATGTACCTGCATGAAAGCTGGAGCTGACAGATGGGAGCTCACCCTGCTCCCCGGATTCTAACTGCCAACCTTTCATCAGCAGTCCTGCTGGCACAAAGGTTTAATCCATTGTGCCACCGGGGCTCCTTTTATTTCATTAAGGAGCCTGTAGACTAGGCCGGGTTGAGGTGTGTGTGTGTGTGGGGTGGGGGGATCACCTAGTGTTAAGTTAGCATTTACAACATTAACACTTTAAATAAAAACTGTAATGTATTACTGTGTGTTAAAACATTTTCATTGCTTCAGCTGAACTAAAATTTATACTTAATTATTTCACTTATATTTCTTCATTTTAGATATACTTGCTAATGGCTACGAAGCATTTCTAATCATCAGATTATGCTAACTTGTATTCTGTTGCTCAAATTTATCCAAATAATGATTTAAAAAATATTCCTACCCTAAACTATATAGAATTGAGACATCAAAAAACTTGTTATCCCAAAGTGCAAACTTTCCACACTTCCCATATATCTTGTATATTTCATCATATAATTAAATATATTAGATTGGCTCCAACCAAGTGAAGGCTATTGCATTTCATTGTATTTTTTCTCTTTGCAATGATACTATATTGGGTTTACTTGGAAAGATAATTTGTTCCATGTCAATTCAAGTATGTGGAACTTCTATTTTGCATTTAGGCAAATGTGTGCCTGGGCAATATGAACTCTTGCTGGGTACACAATTTTAGAAAAGAGCCTTCCAAATGGCAGATGGGCTCACATAGGTGATTTATTTTATTATTTTACAACCTCAGGCCCATGTATTCTTCCATATGTTGGGCAGGCTAAAGAATCCCACAACTTCCTTTCCAGGAATTAGAGTCGGGCTTTATTTTCCACCGCACATGATTAAAAAAAGCTAATGAAAGAAAGTTAAGCGCCGCCCTTATGTATTAGTGTATTTCAGAGACAACGTTCTTGGTCTTTGCCTTAATCTCTGACTTGGTATAAACACATATATAACAGAGCAGAGGATGAAATTGCCAGAATAAGATTCACGAGTCAAATCTTTGCCCAGTTTGTGGTGTAAGATAACTGCCTACAAATTGTAATGAAGCTTCCATATCAAGTTTGCAGCTGTTTCCTTAATTTCCCCCACAATTATATTTTACTGTTATTTTGCATAACAGTAAAACACAACACCTGCTTCCAATTGCAGTTCTGTTGTGAAGACTGTAATTCTCTTTTGAGATACTAACTGCGAAGACAGTGTGCAGTGTCGAACTGCATAATTGCACTGCACTGAAGAGTAAATACAAATGAAAACATCTTCTCGGCAGAGAAATGAGTGTCATTAAAAAAACGAATGCTAGCCCTCAGAGCTTGGGGATTGGGGGCGGGGGAGACTCACTTTGTAGTGTGAGAATTTTAGGCAGAGTTGAAATGGTACGGCCATATATTTTTTCCTTGCCCAAAGCAAATTCTATTGGATAGAATGCAACATTAACTAAACACAATCTCATATCTTTGTTCATCCTACAAAAAAAGAATAATACAGTATATTTTCATCAATCAACTACAAGCAAAAAGGCGGAGGACCTAATTTATAGCCACAGATTTTATAAACAGGAACCGACTTCGCAGAGAATATTATGTCTATATTAAATATATGTATAATGTTTAAAACTCTTAAGAAAAAATGAACTAATTTAAAGTAAAAGAATATTGATCCTTCTTTGAATTTAAATTTCTCCAATACATTTGAATATGAAATACTGTGCAAGCATTCTAAACCCACACAACTTTGTGTATACAAATGACTTTTAGAATGTCAATCAGTTACTAGCAAGCTAGTAAATAAAGGTCATATATGATGTCTGAGAAGTCTGCTTTTATTAATTTGCCTTTTATTTTATTATCCATTTTATTAATTTGCCTTTAATGTTCTTCTAGTGCAGCCAGACTGCTCTCATATCAGAAGTGCCTGATTATAATCTGCTTTAATGAAGAGCCCTTTGAAGAAAATGTAAAGACAGAAGCCGAGTACTTCAAAACTTTCGCAAATTTATATTCACCACCCCATGAGGACTTGTGTCCCTGCTCGGCAATTTTTCTCTTGACAAAGTCTGAGAAAGTTGTGTAGATGCACACAAGAAAATGCTGACAACTTTACCACTCATTATCATATTATGACAGTGTGAAAAAGTGTGTATATGTGTGTGTGTATCCCCACATAATCATGATTAAAAAAAATTCGTCCTACCCCAAAATGTATAACTGAGACATCAAAAAAGCGATTATCCTGAAGTAAACACTTTCCAAACTTCCTAACTCATACACACACACACACACACGTATATGTATGTGAATACATATACACACATATTCATATGTATGTGTATACACACACACATATACTCAGGATTGCCTTGGAATGACAGTTTGCACCTTGTAGGAATACAATCAGTTATTTCTATACAATGGCAAAATATCACAAAGACATTCAATCTGTGAAAGATAAAAAGCAATACTTCTTTATTTTATGTCTTGCTCACAACAAAACAGCACTGTGAGTATTTCTGACAACACTACATCACCAAATCTTTTCAATGACAAGAACACAATAAAGCAAAGGAAACTAAATACCAAACACACCGTACACACTATAAAGGGAACAGATACTAATCGCCATGTGGAGAATGAAAAAACCATCACTTTCTACCATCGTCTGAAGTATTAGGGTTTTTTTTTAACTTTTAACTAGTCTTATTTGGACAAAATAGAGGTGTACTCAAATATTTTTTTTAAAAAAATTACAGTTAAGTAAGATACCAATAGGAGAGCCTCCTCAAAGGTTTCTGTCAGGTGTTGTTACTCTTTTTGACAGAGCAACAATGGACACAAAGTGCACTCCCATTCTGAATTAACTCCTACTGTTTTCAATGACGTGTACCATTGTCAATTTTAAAAAAAGGTTTTTATGACTGCAGCCTAAAATAAGCATTAGCCAGTCAAGATACAACTTTATGCACTCTTCTCTGTGAGTAAGCCTTACTGAACTTTTCTGACAAGACCTGCAGTCTTGTCAGATCAAGGGATCAAGCATTAAACCCTTTAAACTGAACCAACACAGCAGTGTGCAGAATGTATACAGCGCTTACTTGAAGTCTTTTCTAGCACAAATTTGCCCCCTTTGCAACTATGTACAATGTGAACTTGGACAAAGCAGAACTTGATCCTTGCTTGTATCCATTCAATCTAGTATTGAGTGTATGAATGTATGTATAAATGGATATGCATAAAGCATATGCATAACACACACACGTGTGTGTGCGAGGACTTATTTTACAGTCCTGTTTAGCACAAATTTGCCCATCTGCAACCACGTACAATGTGAACTTGGCAAATCAGAACTTGATCCTTGCTTGTATCCATTCAATCTAGTATTGAGTGTATGGAATGTTAATTTGCCTTTAATGTGTATGTGTGTGTGCGTGTGTGTACTTCTTTACAGTCCTTTCTAGCACAAATTTGCCCACCCGCAACCACGTACAACGTGAACTTGGACAAATGAGAACTTGATCCTTGGTTGTTTCCATTCAACCTAGTATCAAATGTATGGAATGTATGTATAAATACATATGCATGCATACATACAAATGGATGTGTGTTACATACATACATACATATGAATAACTCACATGTGTTTGTGTGTGTACTTTTTACAGACCTTTCTAGCACAAATTTGCCTTTTTTTAGACAGACTGGAACTTCATCCCTACTTAAATCCATTTTGTCAGGACTTCATCTCACACTGAAAATGAATCCACTTTAAATCCAGTTTCTGCCTCTTACAGAATTCTGGGGTTTGTAGTTTAGTGAGGTTGTTAAAGGCTCCTCCCTAAACTACAAACCCCTGAATTCTGCAGGAGACAGCAACCCAATTTAAAGTGGATTCATTCTCGAGTGTGATGAAGTAGTGCCAGGATCTATTATATTGTGTGGGTGGGTGGGTCAAAAAGTTTTACCTCCTGTATCATAAAAAACGTTATAAATGAACATATAACAGTAGACGTTGCTGCAGATCACAGCCTGAACTCAACAAAAATATTTTGTATTTGTGTGTGCTTGTATGCAAGTACGTGCATGTCCACACACAAATATATACTAACAGTTTTGATAATACTTTATCACTAAAGCTTTTCAATGACAAGAATGCTGCTGCTATGTATCAAAATGAAGCAAAAAAAACCTAAAAACCAAACACACCATTTATATAGTCTGAGGGAAAGAGAGAGCAATGCTTAACTGCAGGTAAGAAGGAGATGCCAAAAAGTTGTATCAAATGCATGTTGACCCCCCCCCCCCCCAAAAAAAGCTCATCTCCAACACCTGTTACAAATGACACCAACCCGACTTCCATTCCTTAAAAAAAGCCAGCCTCCCACATCCACACACTTGTGGTGGGAAGCCTGGAAGCAACCCCATCCCTCCCTCCCTCCCCTGCCTGGCTCCTTCTCCACTCCATCCCAGGGGCTCCCCAGAGAGGCTGTGCTGCACACTACCTCCTCGCGGCAAGGCAGGCTGGCAAGGCAGGCAGTCCCTCCGTGGCCGTGGAGAGCCGCGCCTGGTCCACTTTCTCCTCCGGCCCACGCTCCTGGAAAAAGGTGGCTGCCCTCCTCTGGATCCTGGCAGGGTGCTGGGGTCTGCCTCCCTCCCTCTTGCCTTCCTTCCTCCCTCCCCCCTCCCTCTTCCTCCCGCTCGCAATGATTGATCACAATCAGCGGCCAATAGCTTTGACACCCCGCCACCCTGCCTGCTTCCTCCTCCTCCTCCTCCTTCCAATCCAGCGTCTCCCGCTTTTCACCCGCCTCGCACCATTCATCCCAACCGCGCTTCCCCCAGACTGGCATCCAAACCCAGTTCTCCAGAAAGCGGCACATCTCCCACCTTTTGGGGGAAGGGGGGGAAGCTGGCCGCGCGCGCGGAAACTTTCCGTCTCCTTCTCCCCACCCGCGACCAAGACCCAGGCAGCCCTTTCCCCTTTCAAGACACCTTCAGCGCCTTTTCCCTCCCTCGTTTCCCGCTTCACCCCGACACCTAGTAAGTAAGAGGTCGGGCTTGGAAGGGAAGGAGCCCTTCGAGGAGGAGGAGGAGGAGGAGAAGTAGATCCGCAGGCGCTGCGTGGAGCGGGAGTGGGGGGGGGGTGAACTCTTTCGCCCTCTCGCCCCCTTTCCCGCTCCTCGGGGTCTTGCATTGGCTTCCATCCAACGTGTCTCGCCCTCAAGGTCCCCCAGGGCTCTTTTTAGGCCTCGGCGGGGAAGGGGGGGAAGGGGCGAGCCTTTCTGCTCTCCGTGAGGGTTTCGCGGGACGAAGAAGCCGGGAAACTCTTGTCCAGGAACCCACTGGGAAGCGAGACTTTGGTTGTGTGTTTTTGTGTGGTTTTTCTTTCTCTCCCCCCCCCCCCTTTGGGAAGAGGTGACTTGGAGCCAATGCCCTTTGGCAAGGCGAAGTGGGGCGACGGACTGGGGACTGGGGAGAGGGCTCTTCCTCTCGCCTTTCCTCCTCCTCGCCTGCCACACGTTGCAGGTTGGCTTCCCTCTCTCTCTCTCCGTCTCTCTCTCTTCCCCCCCCCCCCCCCCCCCTCCTCCCTTTCCTTAAATGCGAGCTGTACTTTGCATCTGACTCCTTGGCTCTGGCGTTTGGCCTTGGCGCTCTCTGCCTGGCGGGCCCAGCCAAGGCTCTGCAGCCCCAGCACAATGCTCGCTGCTCTCTCTGGCCTACCCTCCGCCTCCTCCTCCTCCGGTCGTGCTCTAACATTATAACCCCGATCACCCGAGCGATCCCTGCGAGTCAACAGCCTGCCAAACCCGCCGCCGCCGCCGCCACCCCCACGCAGAAGCCAGGCCGGGGAGGAGGAGGAGGAGGAGGAGGAGGAGGAGGAGAGATGGGGGGCACGGGAAGCGGGGGGGGGGGAGGAAGGGAGAGAGTGAGGGAGAGCAAGCGATCCCCGGAGCCGGAGCCCGCCTGGGCAGCCCGCTTCCCCGCCGCGGCGCCTGCTCGGCTTGCCCTCTCTGCTCCCTCGCCTCTGACAAGGCACCTCTAACCCAGGGCTTTGTGTGCGGCGAGGAGTCCATGCCCCTTCTCGCTCGCCCTGCTCGCCCTCCACTCCTGCCTTTCTCTCCCGGCGGGGTTTACCTTCGCTCCTTCTTCTTTTGGCAAGGATAACAACCACAATATTGGGGGGAGGCGAATCCTGGCTGCGGCGGGGTCTTCCCGGGGATGCCTTCAGTGCCGAGGAAGGAGCCCATCCATGGGGGGCAGCGGGAGGCGGAGGTGAAGCCGCGCCGAGGAGGAGCAGCAGCTGCCTGGGCGCCGGAGAAGGAGGAGGAGGAGGAGGCGAAGGCTTGGCCCGAGCTGGCAGGGAGGGCAGCACCTTCGACCCCCGAGGGCCTCCGCAGTGCAAAGGAGAGCCTGGCAGAGAGGAAAGGAGGGAGGGCTGGGAGGGGGGGGGGGGAGGGAGAGGAGCCTCGGCCGGGGCTGGCGGGAGAGAGAGAGAGAGAAAGAAGCACCGAAAGAGAGGCAGAGCGAGGAAGAAAGGGGAGAGCCAAGGAGGAAGAGAAGCGGTGCAGTGAGCGAAGGCTGCCACTGGGGTCAGGGAGCAGAGCACCAGGAAACAGGGCGGCCAAGGCGCTCTCCTCCCCCCCCCCCCCCGTCTCTCTCTCCCACACACACTCACACTCACACATGCAGGCGCCCCCAGAGCTCCTCCTTGCCGCTCCTTCTGACTTCCCCCTCGCCAAAAAGGCAGGCAAGGAAGGGGAAGGGAAGAATAGCCCCTGCCCCGGTCTGCCGGGAAATCATCGACCCCCTGAAAGAATGCTGGTTCAAAGCATACACAAAAAGAGCCAGGCACAGGAGGCAGGGAAGCCCAGTATATTGTGCGCCATGCCCATCCTAAAGAGCCCTCCGTTTGAGGCACGTGAAGCAGGCGCCATCCTCAACACAGTCATTAAACGGTACCAGGAGCACAGAGTCGCCTCCTGTTTTGAGGAAGCAAGCAGATTAGACACAAATGTGGGAGCCATGCACTTTGGAAACATAGGCACAAATGTGGGAGCCATACACCTTGGAAACAGACACAAATGTGGGAGCCATGCACTTCAAAAACAGACACAAATGTGGGAGCCATACACCTTGGAAACACACACAAATGTGGAAGCCATACACTTTGGAAGCAGACACAAATGTGGGAGCCATGCACTTTGGAAACACTCTCCAGAAATTATCACCAGGCCTAAATATTTATATGAAATGGGATAAGTAATGTCCCATTCCCAAATCCATTTACGTCCCTTTGGCCTCACATGTTGATACAGGACTCGGTGCAGGTCTCCCAAAGTCAAGTGTTTTCCTTCTGTAAAGAGAAAATAACATTTCCAACATACTCAAGACTGTTACATGATTCAGAATGGGATGGAAATGCTGAAGGGCCCCTCCTTCCACCCAGCCCCATATCCCAGAATATCAAGACAGAAAATCTGCCTTGAACATTTCTGCCTTGAACATTTCCACCATACTCAAGACTGTTACATGATTCAGAATGGGATGGAAATGCTATCTTGGGTTTCTACAAAGAAACTAAGGGCCCTTTCTTCCACACAGCCCCATATCCCAGAATATCAAGGCAGAAAATCCCACAATATTTGCTTTGAACTGGGTTATCTGAGTCCACCCGGCCATATATTCCAGTTCAATTGATAAGGACTCAAACTGGTAGACATTAATTATTATAGTTTTAATTGGTTTTTATATGGATTTTATTATGTGATATTAAATGTTTTTAATGCATATGTATCTATGTTATGGCATCTAAGTGTTGCCAATCTGTACACTGTCCTGAGTTGCCTTCAGGCTGAAAAGAGCAGGATAAATAAATAAATAAAAATAATGCAGATAATGTGGGATTTTATTCAGTTGTGTGGAAGGACCCTAAGGCAACATGGGGCCCTTCCACACAGCCCTATATCCCAGGATATCAAGGCAGAAAATCCCACATTATCTGAGTGTGGACTCAGATTCAAAGCAGATATTGTGAGATTTTCTGCCTTGATATCCTGGAATATAGGGCTATGTGGAAGGGCCCATGGCCATACAGCTCTGAAAACTCACAACAACCCAAACTAAGGCAACCTTTCGGGGCAGAGAGCAGGCAGGCAGGCACCTGTAGTTTGATAACCTCCTGTATTCTCTGTTGAGGGCCTTCTGTCTCATGAACAAGAGAGCATTCACAATAGCTCATTGTGCAACTTATGACACAGACCAATAAAGCATCTTTAGCCCCAAGTAAATTCCCCTGTGTCCACTGGAGTTTTCTCCCGTGTAATTGTGTAGAACATCACAGGTAAATACTAACTAGTCTTTGAAATCATCACACCAAATCTGGAGAAAATGGGATACAATGGGCACTGCAATCCCCGAAGGGAGAGAAAAACAAACCAAACCAGAATGGTCTGAAGGGGGGGGGGGGGGAGTAAAATATGAGCTCATCTTTTAGCATACTATATTAATGGGGTGAACTATGGTACCACAACAAATAATAATCTCACCTGTGTGTGATGCTTATTCAGGGTTTTAAAAATAAAATAAGTGGGATTTTTAAAATAATTACTTGTGAGGCTAAAATTAAAGACCTCCTTTGTGTCCAAGGAACCACCAGATCAAAGGTTCAGATATGTGGCATGAAACCATAGAATTTAAATATTATATCCCAAACAAGCTAATATTTCCTCTCCAAAAGAGCTGGGGAAAATGCTTCCTCAGCGTTAGCTTTTTATAAACAGGTTTTTTTCCCCAGAAGTTAAATTGTTTCAAAAACATACAAAACATATCTGACCAGATGTATCAACTGAAGAACTGTATGTATACAACAGCAATACCTTTTTCAAACCACCCTCAGAATGCTTAAGAACAGTTGCTTGTCTCAGCGAAAGTAGACCAACAGAAACAATGGAATGTATGTAAGTGATAATTCTCATTTCTTTATTAATTAAGTGGCTGTAGTCTTAACTGGATCCAGGCCCTTGTCTTTAGTAGATTGGTTTTCAATAAAATAATAATCACATTTTAAAACTGCAAATTCTCATGATTTGCTTTAAGTTAAAATGCAATTTACAAAGGAAAATGCTGAAAATATTAACCAAAATACATGGATAATTATTGTCTAGTCCAGTGGTTCTCAACCTGTGGATTCCCAGGAGTTTTGGCCTACAACTCCCAGAAATCCCAGCCAGTTTACGGGCTGTGAGGATTTCTGGGAGTTGAAGGCCAAAATATCTGGGGACCCACAGGTTGAGAACCACTGGTCTAGTACCCAAAAGCAGGTTAAGCAGTATGATTTTGGTGTATAATTAATATACCGTTCAAGCCACACCATAGAGGCCACAACTGTACAATTCATATCAACTTTATCTGAAACTAAAATTAGAAGAGATATTACGGAACTGTATGGTAAAGTAGTTATTAAATGGATAATGAAGAAAAAAGATTGTACAATTTATGCAACCTGCCACCAACTATGACTTCTTTGAAGAATTACACTAGTGCTCATTATCTTCATACACTATAGTTTTAGGCTTGATTTCAGGTTCTTGTGATCCTAAATTAATCAAAATTCTGGAAGCTATTTACATTTCTGAAACCAGAGGGTGAAAAGCCATATTTATTTCACTTCTTTCCTTAAAAAAGGTTTTCCTCCAAAATTATAAAATAAGTTCAGGACAAATTTCTTAAAAATGAATAAATTTTAGTCTCTTAACAGTACACACTTATACATATATATTCAGGAGCACATCCTATTGAATTCAAGAGAATATATACATAGGTACAGGACAATGGATACAGGGTATTGTCTGAATCGAATCTGCAGAGTAAATCATACATAAGAAGTTAGACCCACTGACTTCAGTGAAGCTTATCCTTAAGTTAAGTGGATATAATATTGCAATTTTATATTGGTGAACATTGCATTGAGTGCTACTTTGTTATGGAAATCCAACAGACAAGAGTGATTAAGTAAAGAAGAAAAGGAAACATGAAATACAAATAGTATCTAGTTAATTGTTCTGGTTTTCTTTCTCTTGGTTTCTTGAAAGTATACCGTGCAGGACAGGAGTGTACTGAGCTCTCTTTCTCCCTCCCCCTCTCCCTCACACATTATGATAACCTTAAATGATCACCTGTGTCCTGCTGAACTGATCAGCACCGTTTTCAGAGCAAAAGACTTTGTCTACTGTACATAATCAAGATACCTAAATGTCATCTAGTATAAACACTCCTGAAAGCTATGGAAAATATCAGAAGTGTTTTCTAGACAATAATCAAAGACAGGAATTATGGATTTTAGAGCCTCTTTTTTAAAAATAAAAACCCCACAATCAGAATCCCAGTATTCATTGTAATTTCCCATGCTGCAGCAGCATCTCATTGTCTTTTGTAAAATATCAGCTTTGTCAGATGGCTCTAACAAAGTGGGCCTTAGTCCATGAAACCTCATAACACAACAAGCTTCTGGCTTTTAAGGTGCCACATGCTCCTTTTTTTTTTACAAGCATGTGGTTTCTTTTGACATGCATTTCCTCATCATCCTGACAAAGAAGTACAGAGATGGCCAAACACTTTCAAGAGTTCGTAGACTTAAAAATAATCAAAGAGCTATTTTACCTCCTGGCTTCACAGTCGAAAAGAAATTCTCATTAGCATGTGATTTTCGCAGCACTACAATTCATACCAAAAGAGAGAGTGTGCACAATCTTGATCGTAATGCCAATGGAAAAGTAAGAAGGAACAGTAAAGGAGGTTTCACAGGCTGTCTTATGGGCTTTTCCTATTTTCAGTGTCATAGCTCTTTCACAGGTCACCTGCTGCTTTGTTCCTATTAAATCCAGTAGCTGATTGAAACATTTCCATTTGGCTTCTCCGGAAAGAGAAAGTGTTCTAAGAAAAGGCAGTAGACAACATTTAGAATTTTAAAACACATAACCTGCTACAAAACTTGTTAGTTAAGATACCATCCCTATTGATTTTAGTATGTTGAGGTATTTTATGTGCGCAGTGTGGGAAAAGTGCCATTCAAATGAAACTGATTGCAGATCTTCATTATCTAGAGTGCATGGACACTTCAGTTTTAAAATCCTCCCTCCATGCCCAAATAGCCATGCAATCTGAAGTAAGGAGCACTGAAGTGCATACAGCAAGGGTCTCCAAACCAGGGCCGTAGCCAGAAATTTTTTTCGGGAGGGGTTGAAAATTTCAGGGGGGGGTTAAAAATTTTGCGGGGGGGGGGGGGGGGGTTGAAACCTGCCTCCTAGCTCACGCTGAAGCAAAGAGGACAGCAGGGGGCAGAGCAGCCTTCAATAGCCTGCAGCTCCGCCCCTGTCAACCACCTCCACCAAGTCTATCCTCCTTAATGAGAGCATTCAATACCCCCCCCCCCCCAACTTGGTTGCTTTGCTACATCGGCTATTGCTGCAAGTAATGACAGTGTGAATAAATTGTCAATATTTGCTTGAGATAGTGCTTGCAGTTCTGGAGGGACTCTTAATTTTTTGCATCTCATAGACTTAGCATGGGGATTTGGTTAACCAGTTAAAATTCATGAATAAACCAGGTTTTTTAAAAATCTGAAACATTTCTGGGGGGGGGGAGGGTTGAATCCCTAATCCCCCCCCCCCTCGCTACAGGCCTGCTCCAAACTAATGCCCAAGGGCCAGATGTGACCCTCCAAGGACATTTACCCAGCCCCTGTCCAAAACTTTAGACTTAAGTGTCATCCTAAGTCTGAAACAACTTGAAGGCACACAACAAGAAGAATCCTAATTAACTTGATAATTTCATCAGCCAAAAGCAGGCCCACACATTCCATTGAAATACTGGTAGGTTTATGTTTGTTAAAATTGTTCTTCATTTTAAATATTGTATTGTTCTTTCATGTTTTTGCACTACAAATAAGATATGTACAGTGTTCATAGGCATTTGTCCATGTTTTTTTTTTTCAAACTATGATTCAGCTCCCCAACAGTCTGGGGGACCGTGAACCGTGTCTCTGCTTAAAACATTTGAAGACCCCTGGCATACAGGCTGAGTGTCCTTTATCCATAAATCTGAAATCCAAAATACTACAAAATCTAAATGTCTACATGGGCAGCTGAGATACTGACAGTTTTGCTTTCTAATGACAAAATTATTTAAATTATTATATTAAATTATAGTCAGTCTATATAAGGTGTATATAAAACATAAAATAAATTTAATGTTTAGACTTGGACTTCATCTTCAAGATCACTCATTATGTATGGATATGTAAATACAAGAATTCCAATTTCCAAAAATACAAGAAATCCAAAACATTTAAGGTCCTAAGCATTTCACATAAGGCATATTAAGATATATACTCCCTATTGATTATGAGTTGTGCACACCAATAGAACAAATGTTTTTATAAGGTTTGTGTTCCACATAGTAAATATATATGCTAAGTATATGCCAATAATCCTACATCATAATCAATAAGATTATAGGTGTATATGCAGGATTTCATCCAGAAGTTCGCATAGGGTCTTTCATGCAAGTGATACTAATGTGGAATGTGCTGTTTCTTACAAGGTGATATGCTTTCCTGAACAGGTTTAATGTTCAAGGAACAGGTCTGGAGAAAGTATTGTGAATGGCAATGTATACTGAATGGCTATCTGCAAAAGGTTCACATTTTGTTCTTTCTCTTTCAATAGATGATTTGGCTAATACTAGATTACAGACCTTCCATTTATACATGTGCTAAACAATGAAAATAAACTGGGATATAACATTTTCATTCATATACATTTTTTAAAAAATCACCAACTCCGTATACATTTATGGAAATTTTGTTTTTGGATATCTACTGCTTTAACTCCATATGTGAAGTTCTTAGTCTTGTAAAGAGAAGCACTTGCGTGCAAAATATATCCAAGCTACATGTGACAAATAAGTTGTGCCATAGTAGTCCAGAATATTATTTTAAGGCACATTTTCATGGTAAGAGGAGGACATTTATCCTTTTGGTCAACAGTTGTCAACCTAATCATTCCCTCTGGACTGTATTTGGAAACTGATGTGACTGAGGTTTCAAAAGGCAAATAGATCACAGTCCAGTTCCCACGATCTTAACTGAAAATGTCTGCCTGAGGCTGATATGTGAAACACAATTACATGGAAATGAGGTTGAATTCTGATGATATTAATTTTGAATAGATGGAGGTTATCATGAGGTGACTTTTCTGTTACTTTTGGATAGTGAAATTTGCTTCTTAATATTACCCATTTTGACATTCATTGAAAAAACAATTTCACTAGGACACAGTAGTAACAGGCACTGTCACCTTACAATATCAAAAATAAAAATTAGACTTAGGCATGGATCTCTTTGATTTCAAAGAGGTTACCATCTTTGGTGGATGGTGCTCTGAAATCAATTGAACTTTAATACAACTACCCTTTTTCTGAAGCTTTTGCTAAAACAATACATTATACACATCACTGTTTGAACTTGGAGTGCAGAGTGAAAACTAGTGGGAAAAGAGAAAAAAAAATTAAATGTAAAAAAACCCCACAGGTGTATGCATTACTGTGTGCTCTTTTTCAAGCATGCATTATACTCTCTTTTGTGAAGAAGATGTGTGTGGAGTTACCACAAAGATATGACAAGATAACAGATAGAGGTTAATACTGGTGTGCCAATAGTCAAAATAGCAGCCTTTCAGCAGAATTAAACTCACCCAACAGGGTTTACTGCTCTCTATTTAAAAAAAAAATGAAGCATGATACCTTACTTTAACCAGCAAAATGACATTTCGAGTGTAAGTTTCTGGACATAGAAGAAGCCTCTGACATAGTGTGTTGGAATGGAACTACAGTGGAACCTTGACTTAAGAGCATCTCAACTTAAGAGATTTTAGTTAAGAGCTATCGCTTGTCCCAGGTTTCACTTTGACATATGGAATGAATTAAACTCTTAAGTCAAGGCGTTGGAGTCACAGTGGTGCAATGGGTTAAACCCTTGTGCCGACTGAACTGCTCACCTGAAGATCGGCGGTTGAAATCCACAAGACGGAGTGTCAACCCCAGCTTCCCATGCGAGGACATGAGAGAAGCCTCCCACAGAATGGTTACACATCCGGACATCCCCTGGGCAATGTCTCTGCAGATGGCTGATTTTCTCACAATAGAAGTGACTTGCAATTTCTCAAGTCACTTCTGACACAATAAAAAACATCATCTGAATAAAGCTATGCAGATGTTTTTATTGTGTCAGAAGTTTCTCAAGTCACTTCTGACACAATAAAAACAACATCTGTATAGACTTATTCAGATGTTTAGAAACAGAGTGGAGATGGGAATGCAGCATTTCGCTCTATTGCATTTAGTCTTCAATCTGACTTCATTGACAGGAAAAGTCTGAAGAGTGTATGTTACTTCATATATATACACATATATGGATGTACAGTAGAGTCTCGCTTATCCAATACAAACGGGCCAGCAGAACGTTGGATAAGCGAAAATGTTGGATAATAAGGAGGAATTAAGAAAAAGCCTATTAAATGTCAAATTACGTTGTGATTTTACAACAAGCCCCAAAACATGTTTTACAACAACTCAACAGAAAAAGCAGTTCAATACACGGTAACGTTATATAGTAATTACTGTATTTACGAATCTAGCACTAAAACATTGCAATGTATTGAAACAGCTGTGGATCCGGGCAGGAGGCAGATGGCATTGGATAATACAGAACGCTGAATGAGTGAAGGTTGGATAAGTGAGACTCTACTGTAGTTACAATCTACCATTTAGCCAGGAACTCTGAGCAGTGGCAGTTCCAAAAAAGCACAATGCCCTATCCATCCCTCTTATCAAAACATAATTATCGCTTCCTCGTACCTTATCTGCCAACTTGGGAAGGTCAGACTGAAGAGAATGGGACCAGAGCTTGGAAAGGGTGTTTTTTGGATTCCCACGGGTAGTATGTCTGCTAGGGAAGTAACTTTTCCAAGCTCCAGTTGGCACTTGATGTGAATGGTTATTTCCCTTCCATGCTAAATCTTCTTATCTTTATATAGCTTATGTTCTGGAAAGTGTCTCTTTTCATCCTTTTGACATGACACAAAAAATGGATGTTTTGTAGCATCTGCCATACCTTGCAAGTTCCCAGCTAAAAGCAATTGTGGGGTTTTAACTGTGTTGTTTTAGACAGCTCCATCCTCCTTGAAACCGTTCTCCTCTAGTCATTGTCTAGCCTTTGAATTCAGAGTTGGCAAACTGGTTGCTTTATGTCTTTGAGGCATATGGAAATTGATGATGAAAGTGTCTAGTGTAACTTGAAATATAATTTGATGAAAACTGAAGCAGTGAACTGTGAGAAACTGCTAAATCAGTGTCATCAAACAGTACTTGAAAAATAATGAAACAGATATACTACCAGCACATTTGAAGAATGCCAGGCAAAGACTGTGAAATAACATTGCAAATGTAAAAATTAGGGGAACGTAGAACATCTATTTTTAAACGATTGTTCAAACACACAAATGCTAATCACCCTTCTGCCCAGAAAGCACACCAGAAAATTCCCTTCCATTGTGACATCATGTCTTGAGTAAATTATTGAGACCCAAAGCTTGACACCAGCTATTTACAAGGAATTCCATATTTGGCCCAGACACTGGAGACAAAACATATAACCACTCGCCTAATGAGAACACTTTACAGGGGCTCATTCAATCTTGGCAGTGCATCTAACCCTTCAGGCAAAAGAAAGAAATCAAAATAAACCATGCATTTCAGCGTAACAAAAACACTGCGAAGAACTATGAAACCTCAGCAATTAGAAGATGCCATCTTTCTACAAGTTAGCAAATTGCAATAAATTTATAAAACTGACATGGAGACTACAGTGAAGTTGTTTGGGAGCCGGTTTTGCTTTTATTTCCAAATGGAGTCAAAACAAACCAGTACTATTCACAAAGGCAAAATAAAGACATCACAACATACCCCCTCTCCCAATACATGGTTGTTTTAGTAAAATGCCTGAATTATGTCTTTTATAAAAATGACAATGGCTCCATTCCACTTTATCCATGAGCATCTGGCAGAATGCCTCAAGGATTGTGAGCTTGTATGTAAGTCATGCCAGAAAATGTCTACCAGACAGAGACAGGTGGAAGATTTTTTATGTTTGCATATTTATGTTAGCATATTTATGTTAGCACAACACCTTAATCAGAGAGTATGTATAGGGTATAGAGTATATATGTATATTATTTCGGTGGTCTCAACTGGAGATGACTTATTGCAATGGTTCTCAACCTGTGGGTTCCCAGATGTTTTGGCCTTCAACTCCCAGAAATCCCAACAGCTGGTAAACTGATTGAGATTTCTGGGAGTTGTAGGCTAAAACACCCAGGGACCCACAGGTTGAGAACCACTGACTTATTGAATCAAATGGAATTTGATATATCAACACTTCCAGATACTGTTAATTCAATAGATCTATTTGCTTATTATTCAGTAGATCTAAGTTGCCCATTTTACTATGCCTTCAAAATGTAGCTCTTCAGTCTCAATATCTATGGATTTCACCATCCATGGCCTGAACTTAAAAAAAATCACCACTTTACTGTGCCATTGAATATAATGGGATTTTGAGTATCCACAGGGGACCCTGAAACGAAATTCCAGTGGATACCAAATGTAACTCTTTAATATGAAACATGAAAGAGACACTTTAGTGCTAGCTACAGGATTTATTTACAACCAAGATTTGTAGCAGCGAAACATAACATAACACTGCTTATTCTTGCACATTCTAAACATATGGTTATTATCATTTCATGATCATTATCACTACTAATTAAAATATATGTAAATATATGCCTCATGATCCATGAGGTCCATCTTAGTTTACAGAAAAATACTCAGGTAAGTTTGAATGTTATTAATCCTAAGTCAACTAATGCTTGTTCAAAGAAAAATCAGGAGTATCATATACAAACAGTACAATCATACATAGGCAGCATGTGAAAAAGGATGCTCTACTGCTACTTAACTCACATCCTGTTGGGTTTCTGGAGGAATTAAATTATTAGCTGCTGTGTGAACAGCATGCTGGACTCAGAAGAATAGTTACGGGGGAACAAAATGAGTCCAGAAAAGACTTCTGCACCCCCACCCCAATCTTCCTTCACTCTCCTGATTTCTAGCATTGCAGCAATATGAAGATTCATCTGAGCACTTAGAAATAGCCTTTAGGTATCCAAAGAAATTGTCAGGCAAAGTTACTAAGGCAAATACAAGAATTTTGAATGTGGACAATTTTTAATATCTCACTCTCTATGTTGCTAGAAATTGCACCTCTGGTACATAGCCCTTTAAACTAATCCACCATGGATTGTCTTAACTACCAGGTATTGCATTGTCTGGCACCTTTTCTTTAACCCAATGGAATGTGCTTAGGCAACACCCCATAATTACTGCACATGTATATATCAGTCTTTTTTGGAGAGGAATATTTTGTGTCTATGTATTAATTGGGTAATAGCTTAATTGTTTAATGCACTTGCAAAATGGAATAGATGTTAAAAGGTGGCTGAATGCAGCGCTGGAAGTACTAGTTACAACTCTACATAGACAGGGCTTGTAGTCATACCCATTGATTTTATGTCAGAGTGGGCAAGTGTGGGAGGCTGGACTCCCCCTTGGCCCCGCTCAAGAACCTAAAGGAAGAAACACACCCTTTTGAAAAATAAGTAAATCATAACATTTGTTTGATGGGCTGCTTACATTCAACAATTATCTCAAGTCGCATCATAGACAGAGTGTTCTGCTCACATCAACAAAATACCCACAACCCAAGACAATACATATCAAGGCAGACAGGCTTATCTGGTCATAACATTACCAGTTGATTAATAGCCACCTATTGCAAGTGCTTGTCTGATCTGACTCTCAATTGCTTTTCCAGAAACATATCTTATTTGGCAGACCTCCAAGGCTAGAAAGCTTAGAAAGCTACAAGGCACTAGATCTTCTCTCTGCATGCCCTCATAATTCATATTTGATGCATAAAGGCCACTATTAAGAATCTGCCCTCAGCAGACCACACAGGACACTGTGGTCTTCGGCCTCAAATTATATAAGAAAACCACCCCAAGATTATAGAGATGCAAAGAATGAATACTCAAAGGACCACAAAGCCCAAAGTGTTCGTCAAGATGGCAGGACTATTGACTTATTTTTCAAGATGACTCACAACACGGAACTCCCATTAAAAATGTTAATGATGCTGACCTAGAAATCACAAGAGTGAGGTCTGAGTACACTACATTTCATTTTAATTAATATTGCTTTGCTAGGGCTTAAAATATTAAATATTGCATGTTTTTAACATAAAAGCATATATTTCCCTTTTAAACAGAACATTCTCATTTTCTGAGCCTTTCTCTAATATATCCGTATTAATTATTTTATTTACTACATAGAGATCTCCCCACAAAGTTTTTGTGTTGACTTGATAGTTTTGCTTTAAATCTGATGTGAGCTGTCTTTGTTCGCATGCAAAGAGAAAGGTGGAATATAAATAAAATAAATAATACATATAATCAGTAATAGTGGACAGTCAATTAATATAGACCAATGAATAAATTATGTTCCTATTCAAATGTCATAAGTATTTGTGGCTGAACTGTAACCACTAGGCTTGTACATTTCAGCTGAACCTTGATCCATTTCTGCTGGCTGGATTCCAGTATACTCCCATATCCATTTTTGCACACCTTCCGAAAATGGGCAGGTGGCCAGATAGCCCTTTTCAGTCCTCACCTGAAAAATACAGCTAGATCTGGCCCATTGGTGGCAATAGGGACCTTACGAAGCTCCGCTTTCCATTCCTGAGGCCCTTTCCTTTCTTCCCTTCAAGGGAGCCTAGGTTTCAGCAACAAAGTTAAGGAAGCACCCTTCCTGGGACCCTTTCCATTTTCCCTTCATGGGAGCCTGGGTTTCAACAATGAGGTTAAGAAGGCATCCTATCCGGCCCATTATGGCAGAGACTTCCCAGGCCTCCCTTCCCATCATTTTAGGCATTGTTTGCCCTTATATCCTTTATTAAGACCTGAATTAAGTAGCAGAGTTAAGATACCACTCTTCCTGTGATCCTTTCTTTTCTGTCTGTAGAAGAGACCAGCTTTAATGCTTCCTCAAAGTTGTTTCTTTCTACTCTAGAGGAAACAGGCGCTGCAGGCACATGCACTCATTCCCTGCATGCAGATTTCCAGGGCATTTTAAGGAGGCTTCCCACTTCCCAGGGAAGAAAGAAAGGTTGACCTGGAGCTATTTCCCTGGGTTTCCTTTTTAAAGCCCTCTCTTTTTTCTTGATTTGCATTGCAGGCCCTCCCTGGAGTGGTGCTTTATATCCCCCTCATGCCTTTCTGCTTCAGGTTTAATGCTTCCTTAAAGCTGTTTCTACTTTCTACTCTATAGGAGAGGTAACTAGGTGGTAGTAGTTTTCAGAGAATGAGGCTTTTCTTTTTGTTTTCTGGAATTACTATTAATAATAATTATTATTTTTAGAAGTATTTTCTGAAGGAGGAGGGGAGAAGAAAAAGAAGCTAAAAAGGCGACTCTCCAAGCCCCCAAACATGCACGCGCACCACACCCACTGTACATTCCCAACTCCCAGTCAATCCCACTACAAATGACAGTGTCAGGATGGTGGAGGATCATTTATTAGGATAGATAGCTCCATGTTTGGACTTGCTGCCAAGTATCACGATTTTCACCCTACTTATTTGTCCCGGATTATAAGGCTGTCTAGGAGCGCTCTCAGGCAAAAAGAAACTACTGTTGTTTCTACTAACATGTCTGTTCTTTATCATTAATAATCCTTTACATCTTTACCTAGCACTAGCAATATTTGGCAACATTTTCAGGGGCCAATGTGATATAGTGATTTGAGCACTGAACTACAACTCTGGAAAACAGAATTTGAATCCTCGCTTGGCCATTAAAACCCAATGAGTCACTAATTCTCAGAAAACCCCAAAACAGGATCACTTTCAAGTTGCCATAATTTAGAAATAATTTGAAGGTACACAGAAACAACAGCAATCCTAATTTTTATCTCTGAAATGTTGAAAGGGTGGTGGTAGTGATTTTCACACACACATATACTCAATAGGTAGGGGCTACAGGTGAATTCAAGGAGGAAATCAGCTTGGAGGAAATTTTAAACCTCTCCTACCTGCAAATACTGTGACTAATCTAGGACATTCACTATACTGAAAGCAAGTCTTTTCATGCTGTGTAGTTAATGTCGCATATAGTTTAACCTGTGGAAAAGTTAAAATAACTATTACATGCAAGCCAGTGCTTAAATAATATGAGAAGAGAGAGGACCAAAATAAGAGGGTAATGTAGTAGCATAATGAGAAATAAAACAAAGAGACAAAGAAAATATTAAGACTTACTTACTTACTTAGGCGATCCCTCGTTGGACGAGTAAGATGGTCTTCCATCATGGGTTTCCTTGTGGGTCCGTAGGTGGCTGTGGAGCCCTATTCTTGCTCTGCATCTTCTTCCGCAGTGAGGGCATTGGTTTCCAGGTGGAAGGCGGTCCCGGTCGGGGTTGGCTTGACGCGCTTTCCTCCTGGCACGTTTCTCTCTTTCACCCTCCACTCGTGCCTCCTCGAATTCTGCAGCACTGCTGGTCACAGCTGACCTCCAGCTGGAGCACTCAAGGGCCAGGGCCTCCCAGTTCTCAGTGTCTATGCCAGAGTTTTTAAGGTTGGCTTTGAGCCCATCTTTAAATCTCTTTTCCTGGCCACCAACATTCCGTTTTCCGTTCTTGAGTTCAGAGTAGAGCAACTGCTTTGGGAGACGGTGGTCAGGCATCCGGACAACGTGGCCTGTCCAGCGGAGTTGATGTTGGAGGACCATCGCTTCAATGCTGGTGGTCTTTGCTTCCTCCAGCACGCTGACGTTTGTCCGCTTGTCTTCCCAGGAGATTTGCAGGATTTTCCGGAGGCAGCGCTGATGGAATTGTTCCAGGAGCTGCATGTGACGTCTGTAGACAGTCCACGTCTCACAGGCATATAGCAGGGTTGGGAGGACAATAGCTTTATAGACAAGCACCTTAGTATCCCTACGGATGTCCCGGTCCTCAAACACTCTCTGCTTCATTCGGGAAAATGCTGCACTTGCAGAGCTCAGGCGGTGTTGTATTTCGGCGTCGATGTTGACTTTGGTGGAGAGGTGGCTGCCAAGGTAGCGGAAATGGTCGACATTTTCTAATGTTACACCATTAAGCTGTATCTCTGGCATTGGAAAGGGGAAGGCTGGTGACTGCTGGAACAGCACTTTGGTTTTCTCAATGTTCAGTGACAGGCCAAGCTTTGTGTATGCTTCTGCAAAGGTGTTGAGAGTGGCTTGTAGATCTTCTTCTGTATGCGCACAGACGACATTGTCATCAGCATACTGGAGTTCTATAACAGATGTTGTTGTGACCTTGGTTTTGGCTTTCAGTCTGCTGAGGTTGAATAGCTTGCCGTCTGTCCGATAGATGATTTCCACTCCGGTGGGAAGCTTCCCATCAACAAGGTGAAGTATCATGGCGATGAAGATGGAGAATAGAGTTGGGGCAATAACACATCCCTGTTTGACACCTGATTCCACCTTAAATGGGTCACTTTGGGAGCCATTGCTGTCCAAGACTGTTGCCATCATGTCATCGTGGAGGAGCCGCAGGATGTTCACGAATTTGCTTGGGCACCCGATTTTTTAGAGGATGGTACAGAGAGCGCTGCGATTCACTGTGTCGAATGCCTTTGCAAGGTCGATGAATGCCATGTACAGGGGTTGGTTTTGTTCTCTGCATTTTTCTTGGAGCTGTTGTGCAGTGAAGATCATGTCCACAGTTCCTCTGGAGGGGCGGAAGCCGTTCTGGGATTCTGGGAGGGTGTCTTCTGAGAGGGGCAGAAGGCGGTTTGCAAGGATTCTTGCGAGGATTTTTCCAGCATTGGTTAGAAGGGAGATACCTCGATAGTTCCCGCAGTCTGTTCTTTCCCCTTTTTTGAAGAGGGTGATGATGGTGGCATCCTTGAAGTCTGCTGGGATTTTCTCGGTCACCCACACTTTTTCTATGAGCTGGTGGAGTTGGTGTGTCAGTGCAGGTCCTCCCTCTTTAAAGATTTCAGCAGGGATCCCATCCGGTCCACTGGCTTTGTTGTTCTTTTGTTGGTTGATGGCATTGCTGACTTCTTCCAAACTAGGCAGTGCTGCAAGCTCATCCCTGGTTTGTTGTTGCGGGATTTGTGAGAGGACCTCTTCGGCCACACTGGAGCTGCGGTTTAGGAGGCTTTGGTAGTGTTCTTTCCAACGTAGTGCAATTGACTTTTGGTCCTTCAGGAGTTTGGTTCCGTCTGATGAGCGTAGAGGCTGTATGCCATGGTTTCTTGGCCCATAGATGACCTTTGTGGCTTTGAAAAATCCTTGAGCATTATGGGTATCTGCCAGGTGTTGGATTTCTTCAGCCTTCTTTGTCCACCAGATGTTCTTGAGTTCTCTTGTCCTTCTTTGGACCTCAGCTTTTGCACTGGCATAGATCTTTTTCTTAGCAGCACAGTTGATGTCTCTCTGCCATGTTTGGAAGGCTTTCCTTTTCTTGTCGATTAGCTGTTGGATCTCGATGCCATTTTCGTCAAACCAGTCTTGATGTTTCTTGGCTTGGTATCCAATAGTTTCTTCGCAGGCTTGGATGATGGAGGTCTTCAGTTTGTTCCAATGTTCCTCAACATTTTCGGGGTGTACTGTGGGTAGATGGTCCTTGAGTGCTGTTTGGAGATGGGCTCGCCTGGAGGGCTCCTGAAGGGCTGCTATGTCGATGTTAAAGCGTCCCAGCTCCCTTGCGATGATGGCAGTTCTGCGTTCGGGGCGTTCACTGTCACTGTTGTCCATCAGTGTCCGTACGTTCCACGTACCGAAGTTCATTTTTCTTTTTTGGCCGCAGGGTGGTGACCCCACTGGACGCGGCAGTCCAGTCAGGGATAAGAGAGGCAGACTATGTTTAGGGCACCTTTTCTAGCCCCCTCCCCATGTGGGGTGAGCAGAGTGGGTCCTCAAAAGGGCTGCTCAGTCGCGGATACAGCTGCCGAACTACTCAACTGCCTCGGACCTTGAGGTAGAACGACTGAGTCCATACCCACCGCCCATGTGCCAGTCTGTGACTAGGGGCTTCCAGATTTCACAGTCCTGCCCCCGTCGCCACTCGCTGATCGCCATGGGACTTTGGTTGGTTTGTTTTTATTTTCTTTGGAAGACGCCTGTGCGTGGGTTTTTTTTAATGTGTGGAGGTCAGTGCACAACTGAACAACACACAGTCTTCACAGATGAGGTTCCACTGGTGATGTAGTTTAACACAATGACCATGGCTTCTCAGTCTGTTGCAGCCTTCTTCTGCCTTCGCAGCCGTTGTAACATGTGCCATGTTATCCCCCGCCTGCTCCGCCATTGAGGTCTTTGGGTCTTTGGACTGTGCTTGGTCTGGGACCTCCCCCGCGGCCACTCCTGGGAGTGCAGGACTCTAGTTGTTGTGCCCACAGGTTCATCGGAACACGCAAGCCCCCTCACCACGACAAGGTGACAGTCCATCAAGAACATCGAGAACATACGTACTTAATAACAGCATTTGTCTCCTTAGGAAATCATAAGAACACCAAAGAGGAGTTCTCCTTAGCAGATGATACAACTTTCTCGCAGTCCAAGGCACTCTCAGAACTTTCCTCCAACACCACAGTTTCAAAAGCATCTATCTTCCTTTGCTCAGCCTTCCCTATGATCCAGATCTCACATACGTAGGTGACTATGGGGAATACCATTGCTTTGAACACGCAGATCTTTGTTGCCAGTGTGATGCCTCTACTCTTCACTATTTATCAAGATTGGACATTGCTCTCCTCCCATGAAGTAAGCGTCTCCTGATTTCCTGGCTGCAGTCTGCAGTCTGCATCTGCAGTAATATTTGCACCTATGTGCAAATGTATGTCATGGCCTCCACGTTTTCCCCCTCTATTTCCCAGTTATCAATCCGGTTTCCATAATCTTGGCTTTTTTGATGTTTAACTGCAACCCAGCTTTTGCACTTTTTTCTTTCACCTTGATTAGAAGGCTCCTCATCCCCTTCTCATTTTTGGCCATCAAACTTGTATCATCTGCATATCTAAGGTTGTTAATGTTTCTTCCAGCAATTTTAACCCCAGCCTTGCATTTATCAAGCCCCACACATCACATGATGTGTTCTGCATACAAGTTGAATAGGTTGGGTGACTATCATATAATCCAGTTCAAAGCAGATAATCTGAGATCAGATACTGAATTATATGGTAGTGTAGATCCAACGTCCGATGCCAGTCCCAGCCTACTTTATTGGACTGAGTAGAAACATCCTTAGTATCAAAGGTGTTGCTGCACTTATTTAATCTTGTGTGCAAAAAGAGATTACTGTGACTATTCCTTTGAATACTACTATAATTGCATGGGAATGGTAGAAAAAGAGCTGCCAGAGAAAAAGAGAAGAGAGGAAAGTTGGGGGAGGGAGGAGAAATAAGGTGAGAGAAAGGCCAGAATGAGAGACAAGACACACATTTCAGTCTTTCTCGCACTAATGTACACACCTCAAATGTGAGGGGAGTTACGCAAAACACTTTTCTTATTATCCTCATCCTGACAAGCATTAAAGCATCCATTTGTAGTGTTGCCCAGTGCAATTTTTCAAAATTTCAAACAGGGCTGCAAAGTCTGGGGCTGTATTGGGAACCACATATTTATAAGATTACTTGCAGACCCCATTGCACCACATACACTGCTATTATACACTGCTAGAAGCAAAAAAAAAAAAAAGGATGCCAAAATTTGGGGTCCTCATTTGAAATAAGATATTTATTTGTAGAATAAAAGTGTGCGGTTGGGGGGAGGAGATGGGTGTAGCCCAAACAGATGTGCCTTACATCATTTAAGCCTAAATAAGACATAATGAATGGGGTTGGTAGATCTTTTGTGTTAAAGTTGGAAAGATAATCAACCAGAGGTTTTCTAAGCATCCATGGCTCCCCCTCCCCCTCTTTTTGGCAGCTGTAGCTTGAATATCGCTGATTGCATTGGAAAGGGCATATTATTATGGAAGAGGATGCTTGCATCTTCATCTTAGGGGAATATTATGAGTGCTACCATGAAACATATTTTCTTAAGATAAATACAAAATAACAAAATTAGTATATTTGTGACTTTTTTCAATGAGTTTTGAGTTGACCAGCAGTAAAACATACATGTTTAATATCATTTGATCTATTTTTACTTTTTTCATTTTGATCACTTTTTAAAATAAGATACTCAGCTGAATTGCAATGATAAACAAATACAGAGTTGCCACTTCTGAAATTTGTGTTTATCCCACACACAATTGACTTCAGTTTCAGGTGCCAATATAATTGGGTTTTTAGATTTCAATAAAATGCAATAATTTTTAAAGAGATGCTAATTTATGAGCTAGGTCTTGATCTCATTCAATTAATACATTTAAATGAAGATGAGTCTGGACATATATTTCTAAATGAAAGGGAGTTCCACAACCTGAAAGCCGCGATCGAGAAAGCTTTTTACAGGAATCGTAAGAAGATTTAGCTTAATGGTTCTACTTCTTATGATAACACATTTCATCATATTGGGCTGCTTCTACATATCAATGCAAGTTGCCTTGGGAGTACAAATAAACTGTTCTAAATAACCTGAATCTTGGTGTTAGTGGCAAGGCATAATATAAATTAATAGTCATAATTACCAACTTTTTATTAAAGCCTTCCAGGACTACTTTACTTCAAAAATGTACAGGTATATGGTTTTGAGTTATTGATAACTGTTAAAACTGTTTCAACTGTCTTTCCACCTATAACCATTGTCTTGTCTGATATGTTTTTAATTTTGTTTAAATTATTTATGTTTTTATTCTCAAAGTATTTTACATTTTAGACACTGTATGCAGCTGTGGTGAAGTGTGAATTTTAACTTACAGTCATGTATAATTATAGGTAGGTGTTTAAAGGGGTAAGTATTTAAAATAGCATAACTGGGGGGGATGGTAGCCAGCTCAGCTCACTCTGAGATGGGTTGCTATGGTAAAAGGGGAGGAGCCAACTGCCACTTGGCAAGAGCAGGCATTTTAAATGGGCAGTCTGTGGTCAGAGAACTGCAGGGGAAGCTGGTTCTACTGTGTTGAGAATCAGGAAGGTTTAGGCTTTTAACCCGTGTGATTTAGCTAGGTTGACTTATTTAGATTAGTAGTTAGGGTTTGAGTTAAAAAGGGGAAGAGAACCCCAGGAAGAATTTTTACTGTAACAGAGATAACAGAAGGAAATAATAGATTAGTACCGGGAGTGATCTGTTAAGAAAAGAAATGCATTTTGAAGGAAATAAGTTTAAAACCTTTTTAGTAGAAAGAACAGTCCTCTTATGAATGGTTTTATGAAAGGTTATAAATGTAACCACTAAAGGAATGTACCTCTAGGAATTAAGAAACATTGAAACCATTAAGCTTCTTCAATAAACTTATTGCAGTTTCTCTTAAATCCAAGCCTCTGTTTCGTAAACTTTTGAGTCAAGCCGCGCTACACATCAAAGGAAGATAAACAAATTATTACAGGCTAGTGGCTGTGTTATCGATTTTGTAGATTCATTACAAATTGTAGGAGACTGATAAATCAGTAACGTCCCTACAACTGGTGGCGTTGTTACAGCAACCCTGGTGATAAAAGAGAAGACAGAAATATTTAAATAAAGATATACTTGCAATGATATTACTTTCCTTTATATGAATGCTTAGAACATTCCACATTATTTATAATGTATTTATTTATTTGGGAAATTTCTATATATCTTTTCTCCAATGGACTCAAGGCAGGTTACAACAGCATAGAACGTACAATATAACATAGACCATTACAATTAACCCAAATAGGTTACATAGTCCTTCCATGTAGAGTGTTAAAATTATCAGTAAAATAAGTAAAAACACTCTAATCCTTCCCAGATAGAGAGAAAATATAATTATAAATTGCTATAATTATAATTATGCTATAATTATGAATTGATACAACAGAACCCTTCATTGTAAGATTCCTTCCCTAAAGAAATTTTGATTTTTGCCAATTTATATAAGGAATGCTGTTTTACTATTCATGCCCTATATATAATAGGCCATGAATCTCTGTAATTTTGGTATTCATGAGGGCCAGTCAAACCCCAGCAGATGTTGAGGACCAACTACACAACAGACCAAGTTCTTGAGAGCTGCTGAAAAACCATCTTGGCTTAGAAGAATACTTCAGGCTCCTTAAAACACTTCTTTAAAAAAGCTATGAATGGACCCTTTTGATGCCTTTTTTCTTCCCTCCCAATTCGTATATTTTTGTGTTTAGAAAGAGACAATCATGTCACCTACTAGAGAAAATCATGTTTTATTAATTAGCCAAGCCTTCATTTTTAATAACCCTTTCCTCCATATTCATTATGTTCTTATCAAGTGGTATTTATTTAACATGATGATGTGACAAGTGCTACATTCTAAATATATCCAGGTTGTTGTGTTTTTTTTCTTAATGAGCATTAAAAAAATTACATTATGTTCTACCAAGCAGAGGTCAGCTGAAAGTATTTTACAACACACACCGTGAAAGCAATAGATGTAGTTTGCCCAGTAGATTAATACCGAGCCGTGAACTTTTATCCTCTGCCGCGAGATTGCCATCCAACTGACACAGAAGTGACATGCAGCAACACTTACAACCAGGGGGATCCAATTTAGACAGAGTTCAAATGGTTTCAAACCACTCATAGGTCACAGAGGTAAAATATGCATAAGAAAGAGCTGGCTTTAATCAGTCGGCTTTCAGTAATGTCATACCAGGAATGATGGACCACACTGAAAATGAGCTGGATGTTAGATGGGAGAATTAAACCCCCTGACTATAGTTAAATACCCTGAATTCTCATAGTATTTACATAGAGATTTCCACATGTGCACAGATAAGCTTTCTGTTATTTGATTTCACTGGGCAAAAAGGATTGGAGCACATTCAAAACCCAGAGCATTCTTACAGAAACTAACTGATTTTCATCATTCCAGTCTTGGATCTGGCAGACCACTTTGGATCCTGCATGGCGAGAGGGAAATCAATCAATCAATCGATAATTAAATAATGTCCATAAATGTGTGAATACATTTTGCTAACAGGGAAATTGTCCATCCAATTTGCATGAAATTCCTCAAACTTCTTCGCTGCCTTTCTTCCATTGACAGTCACATTCCACTGATATCTCACTTGACCTTATTTCTTTCAAAATCTACATTATTTTGTTCAAGCTTGGTGACCTTGGAAATAATTCATCTATTTATCGACAAGACCTAATGTGTGGAAAACTGTTGTGTTCCTTTTCTACCCATGTCCTAAACACCTTACCATTCTCTGTTGGTACTCTTAAAATGGAAGCTGACAGAGCTTCCTTGAACTTTTGAAGGGGTAGGGGGATCACAGGCTTTAAAAAGAGACTATAGTATGGACTGTGTGTCCTTTATCTGAAATGCTTGGAGCCAGAAGTGTTTTGGATTTTGGATTTCAGAACACCTGTATTGGATTTTAGATTTTGGAATACCTGTATTTGCATATATTTATATAATGAGATATGTTGGAGATGGGATTCAAGTCTAAACATGAAAGTTACTTATGTTTTATATACACCTTATAAACTTGGCTTGAAGTAATGTTATACAATATGTTTAAATACTTTTGTGCACAAAACAAAGTTGGTGTACACTGAGCCATCAGAAAGCAAAGCTGTCACTCTCTGGGCCATTTATCTGAATAATTTTGTATTTTCATAGAACAATAGAGTTGGAAGAGAATACATCGCCCAGCTAGTCCAACCTTCTGCCATGATTTTTGAGTATTTCAGATTTCAGAATTCTAGATAAGGAATACTGAACCTGTAGTAGAATTCAAAAATGCAAACTAGATGAAATAGCATTAGAAACAATCATTTCCAACCCTTTTCTCTCCCCCCCCCCCCCCGGATCCTAATTATGACAATTCATTAATGAATTAGATTAGAAGCAACACCTCAGGAATGTATATGATATTTTAAATATTTGTATGTGTAATGTTTTTATTTGGGGGGGGGGGTTGGTTTTTTTTGTTTTGTTTTTTGTTTTGTTTAACGCTTTCTTTTTAATGTTATTTACCAATAAAATTATTTATTAAAAAAAAGATTAGAAGCAACCCAAATCTATCTGCAGAATTTCTTTTCAAATACTTCTTTACTGAAGAACTTTGCTTCCTCTTCATATTATCTCATGATGTAGTAGGCTGCAATGTTTTAGAAGAAGATACAGCTTTAGAAATATGGTGAAGCGGGGATGGGGTGTATGTGTGGCTCACTTCCATAATCAGACATAAACATTAGAAAACATAGAGTAATTTAACCAGTTAGAAACTAGGGCTGTTTTCTGTCTCACAGCTTGATCTTTGAAGACTATTCAACAATGGCCAATCTATACTTGGTATTGACCAAGTGTAGATTGGCCATTGTTGAATAGTCTTCAGGCCTAAGCAAGAAGTGAAGGTACCATCACCAGGGGCTTTGAGAGAAGGGGTAGTGTTTGTTTATCCTGTTGCCTCTGGCTCAGCTCCTGTGGACTCTCTCCTGGCAGAACCAGGGACCTGACTCTGCAGCTCAAAGCCAGCAACAACACCTGCTTTCCCCAAAGGCCTGCAGAACCACGCCTGCAGGCCTCAGGCCTAAGCAAGAAGTGAAGATACCATCACCAGGGGCTTTGAGGGAAGGGGCAGCGTTTTTTTCCCCTGCTGTCTCTGGCTCAGCTTCTAGGGACTCACTCAGCTTCTGGTGCTGCTGGACTCTATCTTGACCAGCTTCTGAGCCCGAGCGCAGCGGGGAGCCCCGCCTTCACATTGGTGTGAACTGCAGCAGAGAGTTCCGCAGTTCCTGGGTCAAGCTTTTGGGACCAACAGATGAAATGTGCCCCAGCAGTCAGCTCAAAACCAGGAATGCCTGCAACTTCTTTTCGCTTTTCCCCTTCCCATTACTTTGTATCATTTCCCTAATAAAGACACTTGAGACTTGCAACTTTTTATCTTTCCGCTTGCTACTTTTGTATCCTTCTATGCCTCAGACTATAACTGACAATAAATCTCTTTCTGGGCTCCGGAGGGCCGTGAGCTCGCGGGAGGTGCCACCGGGCACTCCCGAGACCCCGAATCTGCGTTCGTTCAAATCGCAGATATGGAAACCGCCAATTCAGACCCCTTTATCCACGAAAACACTTAAAATGGCGGATCGCCGCCGTTCCAATTTTATAATTTTCTGCAACTAATCCTAAGACTAACCGCCATCTCCTTTTTCTTGTTTTGGGCTCCTTCACCCGGGGAAAAATTAGTTTTGTTTTAAGTATTTTATTTTGCAGAGAAACAGCTGATTGTCAAACTGGCCAGGCTTTTCGCTTCTCTTTGGCGGCGCTCACTCCCGCTCGGATCTAGTAGCCAGGGACCCACTGCGGCCACCCGAAGGAGTCCTGGGAAGGCGGCCAGGCATGGGTCCCGACCTCAGACCAGGGAAATGTAGTTTCCCAAAGGACACTGCCCCATTGATCACAACCCGGAAGCCCTCTTTGGACTCTTTGGCTTGCCCTCTCCTATTGACTTTCTGCCCCACATCCCGGACTGTCTTCTGCTTCATTTATGGACACAAGCCCTCAGACCAGGCTTGCCCCGATCCTCAGGCACCCTCCGTTTCCGCGTGCCTTCATCAGGAGACCATGGATTTCGTTCACTAATAAAATAATTGGATGTTTTTAATAAACTTTGGATAGGGATGGGGGTGGGATTGGCCTTATGAAATGTATGAAATATATGAAATGTACTTTGGTTCCCTTCCCGCTTTTCCTCTCTGGCCCTTTTGCCCCAAAAGGAATGTGACCCGAGGATTGCTGCAACAGGGAGGAAACCCTTTGTCCTCCCAAAACAGTCCATATTTACATTTGCATGGGCCCGTGATTGATTCCATCTCCTTTCAGAGCAGACAGTAAGATAAGAGATGGGTCAACAGAAACTCAGGAAAAAAGGTTGATTATATCATTTTCTAGGTATTTGTTGATCCCCCTTGTTTACAAGGCCCCCTTGTTTACAAGGCCCCGAGGTCCAAATACCATCAATAGCTCCTTTTTCACCTTTTCATACTTCCTCCCAAATCCAATCATAGATCGGGGAAACTCATTGTTCCCCTTGTCTGCCACCCCGCCGATGAGAACAAAGGCTCAGTAACAGCTGGCGGATGCCCCCTGGGCACCCTATTTCCCCTGAGCTGTCAAACTTCGTCCCGCCTCCTGGCTGCTGATTGGACCATCGTCAGAGGTGCTAGGAAGGCGCCGATTGGCCCCCTAGAGGCGGCAGAGCTCGCTGATTGGACAGGAGGCGGGGCGCACAGTCAAGCCTCCTCCCACCTGTTCTGTGGCCAGCCAATCAGGGCGAAGCCGGCCGGCAGAGGGCGGGCGGGCTTTTTGAAAATGTTTCCTTTGTCTGTACACTATAAAAATGCCTGTAAATTCAGTAAAATTATGCTTGTATGTGAATGATCACTGCAATCGCATCCTTTTCAGCTGAATCGCAGAAATAAACGCTTCAGTCACTGAACCTCTTCAGCCTCTGGTGAGATTAATTTTTAATATTTTTGCGCTTTGGATTGGCTCTCGCTGGCTGCTCACCGAGGTCAAAAGACCCCTTTAGCGGTCTTCAGGGATCTCTCCCGCTGGGAGAGCCCCACAAAAGAGCTCGATATCACTTCCATTTGAGCATCCTTGGGTCAGCACAGAGATACCAACATTTGTTTCTTCCAGCGATGGCCCTTGATTTACCTGAGCCCTCTCTTGAGTGAACACTGCCACCCCGGTTTGGCATCCTCATTCTTCCCCTGATGGAACATCTGCTCTGTTAAAACTATTTTTAATATGCTTTATTGCATTTATATGTTTTAATTGTTTTATAATTTGATATGTTATATTTATTATTTGTTGTATGATGCGGCATTGAATGTTGCCATAATCTGTAAGCTGCTCTGAGTCCCCTTCGGGGTTGAGAAGAGCGGGGTAGAAATACAGTAAGTAAATAAATAAATAAATAAGATCAGACATCTCTATCCTCCCAATAAAATAAACCCCAAAAAGCAATAATAAGATAATGCTGCTTCATGCAAAGTCTTTCACTTACAGATCAAGTTTTTAATCCATTTGTTAGTTCAAGCTAGAATACACCTAGAAAATTATTGGGACGCTGCCAAATCAACGCTTACATAAATTTCATTAGCGCAGTTGGGATTTACAGTTGGATTGGGATAATATACTTTCAAGTTTCAATCCACACTTTGCTTGCCATTAAGCAAAACGAACACAATGCATCACAACACCATCTCTATGGGATTTTTATTCTAAGACTACATGTGGATGCCTGGAACTGTGGATTCTAAAACCATGAATCGTACTATACACATTTATAATGCCATAATTCCACTTTAATTGCCATGGCAACATCCTATGGGATCACGAGTTTTCCAATTTTGCAAGGCACATTTAGAATCCTCAGGCAAAGAGCTTAGTGCTGTGGTTCTCAACCTGTGGGTCCCCGGGTGTTTTGGCCTACAGCTTCCAGAAATCCCAGCCAGTTTACCAGCTGTTAGGATTTCTGGGAGTTGAAAGCCAAAACATCTGGGTACCTACAGGTTGAGAACCACTGGCTTAGTGCTTCTACCAACTATTAATCCCAGCATTCCACATGGCAATGAAAAAAGAACCATAGGGCTATAGGCTGTAATTGTGTAAGGTCGAAGAAGAAACCAAAGAACACAGCTTGCTATACGTGAGTGGGTGGAAATGTGTTGGTGATTCCTCCACTGGTGGTAGCAGTCAGAAAGCCAAAGCCACCTTATTCTCTCAGGTGGACCTTTTCAGGTCCCATCAGCCCTGCTAGCTGTGGACATGGTGAAACTAACTTTCTCATTTAGGATCTCTTGTCTTCACATCTGCTTGACACTGTGTTTTGGAAGAGAGAGTTAATTGCTGTATTGTATCCCCTTGTCATGTGCATGCAAGAGTGGCATTGAAGAAGAGCGTTCTGGAGGGTAAAACATAAAAGGCCCATAGCACTCCAAAGACTTTGAGCAAATATGAAGCCCAATACCAGGTGATTTATTTGGGCATAATAATCAAAGCACCTTTCCCCAACTCAGAGGATTCTTCTTTAGTAGTGGCAGTGGGTTTTATATAATGCTATCCCCAGTGCCAAATGAAAACAATTTAATATTACAGTTCCTTAATTTTTTAATGGCTGGTTTTTTGCAGTAATGTGCTCTTTCAAAGAGTTAGTATAAAGATACTAATTCATGTTATTCTTTGTTGCTGCAGTTGCAATTTTGTATTGTATTGTTTTTATAGTTTACAAGTGTCTGATAATGGTTTTGTTAGTGTTATTTTAGGCAAACACAGCAAGTAAATAAATGTATAAACAGATCTCTTTTTATACGTTGGACACAAACATACATGACATGCCCTAAAATTGTTTACTATCCTTTGTTTTGGTTTTTTAAAATTGAGTTCCTTATTTTTAAAATGCCCAGGTTCATTTTGGTAAATCAAGCAATGAATATTTTAAAAATGTTTTTTATGGAAGATAAAGAAAAAGATGCATTTCCAACACCCCTTTTGGAAGGTGTGTACAAGCAGTAGTTTATATATTACAGGATATTAAAAGGTTAATCATAAAATGTGTGGGGGGATTCCATGAAAAAAATGACTGCTATGTCTTAAGTACTGCCTCCTCCCATTGGCTTGGGGAAAGACAGGAGTTGTGAATATGACTGAGAGATCTCAAGGTATCAGCTGAAGGTAACACCACACAATTAGAATGCCATGATTCCTCTTTAACTGCGGTGTAGTCCTAGGCATTGCAGTTTGGTCAGAGGCACCAAAGGAGCTCTCTAGCTGTGAATGCTGAATAACATGTAAAACTATGTATCCCAGGATCCCATAGAATGAAGCCATTGCAGCTAAAATGGTATCCAAGATCTAGATTTGTGAATGTGAAAAAGACATTAGACAATTGCTTCGTGTATCTCCAGACAGAGGAATGTATTTCAATGGCATGGGAGGAAAAAGTTTTAAGTTTGTGGGTGAGGAAACATTAAAGATTGAGTACCTATCTCCATTCATTCCTACATAGCCTAGGTTTGTATGTGTGCCATACTAGTGCAGGCGTGGGATTGTGCCACCTTCTAGATTGTGTTGGATTGTAGTTCCCAGCAACCATATTTAGTACAGCCAATGAAGGTAAATTTGGAGAGTTATATGACCTCATCAGATGGGCCACCGGAATATCCATGCATTGTGGCAAATCCGGAGATGCCCGACAGGGCGAACCCATTGCCCAATGTCCTGCATTGCCTGAATTCCCCCATACCTCATTCCACAGGGGAAAGTGTTTGCCACCAGGCTTCCCCCCACTGACTCCAATTGAACATGGGAAGCTTCCCATGTTGCTGCCATGGCAGCATGTGCCAATTCCTCTATAGTTTTAGGATGGAGCCCTGCCAGAAGTACATCGTGGGATGGGAACTAGTGGGCTCCATCATAAAACTATAGAGGAACCAGTGCATGCTGCTGAAAAGTACCCTGTCTGATAAGGTCAATAGTCTCATAACATTTGGAAAGTCACACAATTCCAGCTTTACATCAGTACTATGTAGGTGTACAAAATTACTAATGATCTGAAGTGGAAGGCTTAGTAAATGGTGGATACATTCCGTGAAAACAATAGAGCTTTTAGGTAGGAGCAAGGGAAGATATGGAGTACCAACATCATGACTACTCATTATCTGATTAGCATTTTAATCAGAATTGGAAATATTGTGGCCAATGAAGTGGTCATCCAACATATCTGGAGGACTACATTTTAGATGTGAACATAAAATCCTGTTTAACTAACTGATATGACCAGGACAAAATTAAATGCTTTGAAGCCCTATTGGTTTCAATGGAAAACACTTGGGTTTTTTTTTTAATCACCTCAAGTGAAACTATTAGCACTCAAATGGGTTTAACTTTGGCTGTGTCTTGCCCTGCCACTTTAAAGCTCTAATGCTGCATTTAATTATTCAAACAACCAATGGTATTTATCTATGTGTAAGTGGCAGTGAGTTTTTACTCAAAAACAGGTCATGCGTACCTGGCTATTTATGATTTGGCATCAGGCACACCAGCCACAAGTGCAGCAGTTTTTTGTTGAATGTATGACCAGGTTAATACCTTCGGTGGTGCAATGTACCTAGTATATTTCATGCCACTGACCTCCTGTAAAGCTTCTGCGACTTATTTATGCTATGATTTAACATGTATTTATTACATTTCTGTCCTATGCTTCAAGAGATCAGTATGTCTTACAAATTATTGAACTTACTGACAGCCTATAGAAAAAGGCCTTCCAATGTATGGTGGAATTTGTTCTGAACACTTCTTTGCTGCATACCAAGTCTGTTATTTATGCTGGAGCTAAAGGCCCTTCCCAGACACCTCTATAAAATCCACATTGGACTGGATTATATGACAGTGTGGACTCCGATAACACAGTTCAAAGCAGATAGTGTAGATTTTCTGCCTTGATATTCTGGGGTTTATATGGTTGTGTGGAAGGGCCCTAAGAAGCATGTGTTCCAACTACTTCCACCACACTTATCCTACATAACTGTCTTCAGCTTCAGATGCTGTGCAAGGCATAAAAGTAACAGGATTCTGGCTTAGAAGACATAAAAGGAGAAAACAGGAAGGCTCACCACTTTCCGCATGTCCTATTTTTCTGGTTTTGTGCAATTGATACCATATCCTTTAACTGTTCCACCAAAACATGGAATTCTCTTTATTGCTATGCCTCATGCAATGTTGCAAATCCCCCATTTTTTGCATTGGAAATTTGGAATAAAGTTTTCCTTGCTCTGCTGGCTTCCCCCTTTTTCTTCCTCATGGCCACACAGAGGTTTCCCTCATCTTCCCAAACTTGTTGCATACTTCTCAACTGTTCTGATTTGAAACAGATGTTCATTCGTTCAGTCGTGTCCAACTCTTCGTGACCTCATGGACCAGCCCACGCCAGAGCTCCCTGTCAGCCATCACCACCCCCAGCTCCTTCAAGAAACAGATAGTCCTGATCAATCCTCTGTTTCCCCACTTTTTAGCTGCTTTTACAACATCCCAGTTTCTCAGTCCTCCCACTTTTGTCTTCAGGTTAATTCAGTTGCTGCAAACTGAGTTCAAAATTCAAAAGTATATTGCATTTAATTAACTCTGCAGGGCATGGAGGAAAGGAAAGAGTGGAAGCGTGCCCTTTTTAGTACATTCAGGCAAAAACAAGCTGCTACAGGCTCTCCTAGCTTGAAGAAACCTCCCCTCCCCCCCAAATTTGTACTTTTTTGCCATTTTGACCACAATCTGATGTTGCTTGGTCATATGTGTTTACGTTTGATCTACAAAATGTTGACAGGATTACTATAATCACTGAATATACAGTTGGCCCTTTATATATTTTGTATGGGCAAATTTCAACCGTCCACAACTTGAAAATATTTTTGTTAAAAAATTCCTATAAGCAAATTTTGATTTTGCCATTTTATACAGGGTGGAGTGAAAAGATCTTCCACATTTTGAAGTGATGTACCAAACAGACAAAGCTAGAAAAAAATTGTATATATTCCTGAAAAGTATACAAAACAGTTTTGTTTTAAGGAGTTTTAAAAATCATATCAGACAAATGGTGGCTTTTGTTGGCAATACATTGCTGAAGACGTTTCTGGAATTTCTCCATCACTCTCAGGGTCATCTCAGGCAGAATGACACGAAGTGTACAGAATGCTTTCTGTGTCGTTATCACAAAATAGTTGTTTTCATAATATACATTAACAACAAAGCACTGGTTCAACTCATGATGGGTACTGAAAATGGCAGAACCTAATCTACTGAAATAGACCTACCCCAACTCTCTACCCCCACTACAGCCCACACAAAGTCCCCTTTAAATATGAGAGATTTTTATGCAAAACCCTGTATAATTGAGATTATTTTACTATACCATTGTCTACTGGTACTTGAGAATGTACAGATTTTGATATCCACAGATGGTTCTAGAACCAAACCCCAGGAGATACCAAGGGTCTACTGTTCTCCCCACTACCAAACCACAATCACCATACACATTTCTAAATGACAACCCCCTCCTCCCCCCATTATCATATTCTTCCAACATTGCAAAATATGAGTTATCATGGAGAATAATCCAAAATAGCATGTGCATTTTCTGTCATGGATAAATAATAAGTTTTCTAACAAAATACCTCCCATCTGTTTTCCCAATACACACAAAAGGAGGACAAGCAGCTGTGAGGTGGAAGAAGAAACAGGTCACACCTGAGGAGAAGTAGACCTTCAAAATGAGAAAACCTGAATTGTTTTAAAATGGCCTATCTTTATACACTAGGAAGGAGAATTGAGAAAAACAAAACAGCAAAGCCTCTATTAATGCAATAAAAAATTGCATATATTAATAAATATATTTTGAGAGCCTTCAAAGTAACATGCAAGACCTAATAAGACACCCTATCATGGTAAAAGGTGAGGTTTAACTCCAAATAATTCCATTGCATTTGCTGATGAGATTTGTGTTTATTTGGTATTACCAGGGATATCACAATTCTTAAATAATTAACCTACAGTCTCGATAAGCTCAATGTCTAAGACTGTGCACAGTTTAATTAGTGGAATAAATAATTTACACCCTAAAAGTGTGCACAAGATAGTACCTATAAACCTGATAGCACTAGTTCATTATTTGCAGAAAATTGGATAAGGAACACAATTCCCTGAGTAAAAGCCACCCTGTGGAGTAAGATGGGTGTTAGTGATGTATCCTGGAGGAAGCAGATGAGAATCCCCAAACTGTTTGTAGCATTTTCTCCCTCTTTGTTTCTTTAATTACGAAGTTAGACATATGCTCAGATTTTAGATACAAACAATCTGAGAACAAAAATGTTTTCTTTCTAAGCCCTGTACAAAGACAACCAAAAAACAGAATATAGGAAAATCTCAGGCCGCTTCCAGACAGCACTTAAACGTGCACCAAAGTGCATTTAAGTCCCCACACCTCCCCCAAAATCTGCATTTTCCCAGAGGTATATCTAGATACTCTCCCGGTACCTTCTGGGAGGGCACTCAGACACACATACCTCTCCCCCAACATCTTAAAAATTAAAAGAACATACCGGCTGCTATTAAGGTCCTGTTAGAGTCATCCTGGTATGAAGAAATAGTGTGCCAGAAGACCTGGGGGAGGAGGATTAGAACCTAGTTTTAATACTTAGCAGCATGATTTCTACGTGCCAGGAAGACGGCTCTGGCAGGACCTTAACAGCAGCCAGGTAAATTCCTTTAATTTTAAGGCTTGGGGGTGGGGGGATGATGCTCTCTGGTTTTTCAGGCTCATACAGCCTGAAAAACCAAAGAAGGCTATGTGGATTGGCCCTGGAGATCACATGACGCAGTCCCTGGCCCCAATCCACATTGGGCCCATACTCATAAAGATCTGGAACTTATCAAAAATCCAGGTCTTACCAGGTATCAAATTAATTCAGGACAAAGCAGGGTTTTCTTGCTTTGCCTCAAATTGATTTGATTTTACTGGAGGCATTGTTTGGATGCTTCTGGTAAAAGCATGGAAGTCCACGTGTTTAGGGCCCTGTTTGGATGGGCTCTCAGGAAGATCACCTGCCCTCTTTTACACACTGTTCAGTAGCTGATAAGTGGCAAAATACACATATATCAATCAATCTAAGGAAATGATACCTTGGTATCTGCTTAGAAATCTTGAATTCTTATTTCAAAGCTAGAACTTAATGATATACAAGGAAGGAAATCTTTCTCACAGATCTGAATACAGCGAATTGATGCTTTAGTAAACAGATCAGCTGTCTGCCTTGCAAAAATAAATATGTTAGATTGTTCTGGAAATTGTTCACCTTTTAGGCAGATGCAGGCGAAGAAACAAGAAATCAGTCCATCAGTCATTACCAAATGTGTTATTTTAGAGTAGTTTGCAACATTAATTTTTTTAAACCTAAATAGGTTTTAAAACCTAGCAGCTAAAAGCAGGGAAGTTTTAAAATTTTAGCAAGTATTTAGACAGCTTACTGTCTACATCTCATGGGGCAGGTGTAGAAAGAAGTGGGTTTTCACTGGGATCACAGTTAGAAATTGAGAGAAATCTCTCATTCCCACAGGCTATGGTTTTGCTGAAATAGTATCCCATGTTTCTCATTTAAAATGCTTGGCCATTCCTACAGCTTCTGATGGCACCACATGTTTGGCTGTAATGGGATGGGAGAGTAGGACAAGAAATGTCTTTCACAGTTCTGTATATGGTGTGTGCTCTGCTCTCCTACATCTGCCTACTGCTTCTCTTATTTCACCTACTTGGTTTCTTGATCCAGAGAAATCCAAGCATTGCAGTAAACTGATTGAGGATTGGATTTCTCTTGAGTATTGTGTCAGACAGCTGGCTCAGTGTGCCAGACACCTGCAAGGTATGAATGTGAGCTGATCTCCATACTAATCACTGCGCCTTCAAATGGCAGATTGACAACTGGCAAGATCATTGTAGGCAGCCCAAGCCAAAAGAGTGACAACACCTGAGGTACCTTTTCCCCACTTGACTACTAAGCCCGTAATGTTGGAGGACAGCTGACATGTGTATTGGACATCACCTAATTGGACAAATGTATGCTGAAAAGAATGGAAGCTTTCTAAAGATCTTTGCGTGCAACTATTTTAGAAAGACTATGGCACATAGCAAGTTCTGTAATGCAATTCTAATGTAAACACTTTAAGTACACAGCATTCTGGTTTGTTCCTGTACAGGAAGCATGCTTTTGAGTCAAAATGTCTTCCAACTTGGATTGGCACACTCCACTGTAGGCACAAAGATGAACATAGAGACCAAAAACTGCAAACCTGACACAATTTGTTGGGTTTGTTCGGCTTGTTGCTAAGGAGAATGGCATTAAGTATGAATGGACAGAAACTGCACTACAATGTACAAGTAAGGTCCCAGAAGCAAAGAAACTACAAATGTAAAGCTGAAATACCCAGAGCTGAGAGTTTCCAGATTTGTCTCTCCTGTAAGGTCTGTTATTAAAACCAGCTGAATAGCTGAATGCTATCTATCACTTAGAAGTGTTTTCATGTGAAAAAGGACACACATACCATCACCCATATATTTTTGGAGTCTGAAGTGCATCTACCAAATTTCAATGTGAAACCATCAGATGAGCAACTGGTTGTTCTATCTCAAAAGAAAGCTTTATCTAAATAAAGCATGGGGCATTTTATCATTCCATAATGGAAAAGACCTGTCACTCCTTGAATATCATCATATGGTCGGTGGCCAGCAGATAATGGACTGCTAAGAGTCAAGGTGACTGGCTTTGAATGCACACAAAACTAAAAATTATAGACCTGTCAGTCTGTGGGCAGGCCGCAATTAGCAGTCTATGCAACTTGGAATTTCCATTTTGCCAGCTGAATAATCAATTGGCTGCAGTTTTCTCCATTTAGTGACATTTTTTTTAAAAAAAACCCTCTTCTTTTTTAAACTCAGAAGGGTTTTCAAATAAATATGCAGTGCACTCAGGCAGATGGAATCATTTTTGGAAATGACTCCCTAGAATGCATACAAACAAAGACATCCTCTGGAATTTTACAAACTGCTCCTCTTACATTAATCCTCTATGGCTGCATTCAAATGTATAATGCTTACTATGGATTATTTACTAAAAGAAAATAAAGCCTCCCAGATGACTGAAAACCAGTTCATCTTTATTAATTAATCCCATATGGACATGGGTGAATTTTGGTACGCTTAAATAGCAACTAAATGTAGATAATAGGCTTCTCCAGATGGGGCACTTGGGTTGGGAGACTGTGATATTTGTTGCTACAGTTCTTGGGGTATCCAAGTTAGCCCAAACTCTCTGGATTCAGATGGAGTGGTACCTGCATTAATTTGAAGATATATACATAGGTCTTGCCCTGGTCTATTATTTGTCAATTTCCAGCATTAGCTGTGACTAATCTAAGCAAGGAAAACATCTATTTCTGTTTTATTGACTATTCTAAAGCCTTTGACTGTGTGGATCATAATAAATTGTGGCAAGTTCTTGGTGGTAAGGGCATACCAAATCACCTTATCTCTCTCCTGAGGAATCTGTATAAGGACCAAGTACCAACAGTAAGAACTGACCATGGAAGAACAGACTGGTTCAAGATTGGGAAAGGCGTACAGCAGGGTTGTATACTCTCACCCAACTTATTCAACTCATATGCAGAACATATCATGCAGTATGTAGGGCTTGACAAATGCAAGGCTGGGGTGAAAATTGCTGGAAGAAACATTAACAACCTTAGATATGATGGCCGAAAGTGAGGAGGAGCTGAGGAGACTTCTAATAAAGGTGAAAGAAGAAAGTGCAAAAGCTGCAGTTAAACATAAAAAACCCAAGATTATGGCAACAAGAATTATTGACAACTGGGAAATAAAGAGAGAAAACGTGGAGGCAGTGACAGACTTTGTATTTCTAGGTGCAAATATTACTGCAGACACAGACTGCAGCCAGGAAATCAGTAGACGCTTACTTCTTGGGAGGAGAGCAATGACCAATCTCGATAAAATAGTGAAGAGTAGACACATCACACTGGCAATGAAGATCTGCATAGTTAAAGCATAGTCACCTACGAATAGTCACCTACGAATGTGAGAACTGGACCATAGGGAAGGCTGAGCAAAGGAAGATAGATGCTTTTGAACTGTGGTGCTGGAGGAAAGTTCTGAGAGTGCTTTGGACAGCGAGAAGATCTAACCAGTCCATACCTCAAGAAATAAAGCCCGACTGCTCATTGGGGGGAAAGATAGTAGAGGCAGAGATGAAGTAATTTGGCCATATCATGAGAAGAAAGGAAAGCTTAGAGAAGACAATTATGCTGGGGAAAATGGAAGGGAAAAGGAAGAGGGGCCGACCAAGGGCAAGATGGATGGATGGCATAATTGAAGTGGCAGGATTGACCTTGAAGGACCTGGGTGTGGTAACAGTCGACAGGGAGCTCTGGCATGGATTGGTCCATGAAATCATGAAGAGTCAGAAACAACTGAACAAATGAACAACAAAATCTAAGCAAGAAGGGTTGCCCCTCCCAAGAATTTCAGATACAGGGGCAAATATTCACATCTGTGCCCCGTGTTATAGTTTATTCTGTATTTCTGGGAATATCCATAGCTTGGAAATATTTCCCCATCACCCCAAAGACTTGATCTTGCCATTTTTTTTAAAAAAAGGATACCATTTTACTGTGCTACGGTATACAATGGGACTTAAACATTCATTGCTTTGGCACTATGATTGTAGGAATTTAAAACAGAATAACAGTGCACTCTTCTTAAACTGTGAGTCCTGACTCCAAACAAGACCCCCTTAGCTCAATCTTGGGGTCCCGAAAAATTGGCACCAATAAAAGGTTTCTGAATATCACTTAGTGGTTGTTTTTAGACATTTACACAAATTTGTGCACTTTTTATAGTGGTCTCTACAGAAGATGTTTCAGCTGTACTTCATAAAAGGGAAATTCACCCTGCTTAGCAAGCCTTGCAAATTCTGATTTGTTATCAGTAAATGTTTGGTTTTCTACCTTTTGTCTATATCTATAAACCCAGGGTCATGTAAAAATTTCTCAGGCCAAAAGAAGTTATGAGTGGAAAGTTTTAAAGAGCCCTGCAATAGTACGTCAGTGAAATGGCATTTTTGCACAATAATTCATGAACTCTAACTCTAACTCCTTATCAAATAGATGCCCATCACACCACAGGGACACCTCATCAACCCATGTCCCAACCTTGAAGAGCCCCAGTAGATAAAAAATATCGCTACAAATGGCTTACAAAAGAAATGGAATGGGTGGACACACAATAAGCATTAACAACTGGCAAAATCCATGGAGCTATATTACAAGATGTCACACTGTTTTAAGTCAATCTGGAAGAACTAGATAGATATTATATGAGAGTTTTTCACTTTTAATAGTGAAGGGATTATATTCTTTTTCATTTAAAAATCATTTTAAAATGTAGACTTTTTTCACCCCCATTCTCAAAGATCGTGATTACATTTTGTGGAAGCAGCAATTCACATTCTGAATAGGTTGCAGACCCCTTACCCCCTTTCCACTGTTAATACACAAAAACACCTGTTTTTCAAAACAAAAAATGAACTTCAATTGCCTTATTATTTTGTTTTTTTAATCATTTAAAAGTATTTTTGACAGTCTGTGGCCCCTGGAGAGTCTCATAGAGAGAAAATTAGTCCCTAGGCCTCTTTCCCCCTGATATGTAGGAAATGGACCTTGGCTCCATTCTTGCATTACTGGGGATGGAAGGAAAGAGTTAAACACACTTGTTGGCCCCAGCATTTCTGTCTTGTCTTTGTTGATCGGTTCAGTGTCTTCCACATACACAAGGAATGCAAGTTGGCAGACAGAAATTGATTATATCCAATGTAGGTTCTCAATATAATAGTAATAATAATAATAATAATAATAATAATAATAATAATTTGTATTTCTTGTTCGCCTCTCTTCAATGCTCGAGGCAGGTTACAACACTGTAAAACACACATTTACCTAAGAACATTCTTTAAAATACACATATTAAAACATATTAAAATACAAAAAACAAAGATTCAACATAAGGTGCAAGTTATGTTCCTGGGAAAATTTGGAGGTAAATGATTTTAAAAAGAAGACATCTTTAGTTATGCCTGCATGAGTCACCATATGCAGCAGACGTCCAGCTTTCCTTCACAGGATGGTTCATAGGTCTGGCAGTTGGGACCCAAGAGAGGTATGGAGCAAGGCAGTATGTTCCCTCTCAGAAGGATAGCTATGGGAGCGGAAGCAAAATAAGGCTGTTATTTGCCAAATTAGGATTGTGCCCCACCCCATTTTCCTTTACTACCCAAATTTCTAATTTTTCAACAAATTAAAATTTTCATATGGTTTAGGAAAGTAAACTTACTAAGAGAATGTGAAAACAGCAAATACAAGCCTTATAGATGTGAATGTTTTTTAATGCCTCACTCTCTGCAGCACAAGGGATTTGGGGACTGAGGGGCCTGAACAACACAAGGCAGTTTGCAAGCATTAGGGCTCTTGTTTATTTATAATGGCCAGTGTTATGGCTAATCAAGTCCATTCAGAACTTGCTCACACTCCTAAACTACATTTTTACTTTGGATTGCAGCCTCTTGTGACACGTCTATGGTGGTAAAGAATGAACAGAAGTGGAGAACTCTTGGGGTGCACAGCTTTTCTTTCTTTCTACATTTACCACCTAAAACAAAAAATCTTGGTTAAAACTTTGGCTTGCTGCACCTTACGGATTGAAAACTTTACTGAACTTGAGCCAAGGTTCAGTGCACAAGATGACATTCAGCAAACTTCATATAATTTGGGACTGCAGTGTTAAAAAAAACCTCTCAATGCTCAGGAAGCATTTCTTTTATGTACTGTGTGCAGTTGCTATTCTCTGTTTCTCTCTGTGTTCTGTGTCTCTCTGTACCCCCACCATGGACTTCCCCAAGATAGTTGCTTCCTGAGGCAAAGTATATGATGGTGTCCCTTTCCATTCCTTGCACAATTTGACTGGCAGTTGAATCTCTCTTTAATGTTGATTTTGTGCACCTGAACATTAGCATTGCAAGTGAAGGACAGATACAGCTCTCTCCTCCTCTGCCTTGTCACTGCCTCACTGTATCTGCTGCCTGAGGCAATTACCTCACTTGGCTTAACTGATATGCTGGCCCTGCCATACAGATACAAAGAGAATTATTATTATTACAATATTACTATCACATTTCTACTTGAGACACAGGGCGATAATGAAGAGGATGAACCATAAGTCATAGAAGTCAAAGAAAGGGACTGGAACACATTGGGATGCCGTAATAGCACTCTGTTCACTCCTGCTTCAACTGATCTATATATTTTACAACATACAGTATATATTAATACTTGTTGAGTATCTGTTATCTCAAATGTTTGGACCAACAGTGTTTGGGATTTCAGGGGGTTTTCTTCTTCAATTTTTGGATATTATATACCTCTATATTTGCATAGAGGTAATGAGCTGTCTTGCAGATGAGACCATCTCTAATTCCAAAGTTCACATATGTTTCATATATAGTCTTATGCACATAGGCTGAAGGTGATTTTATACAACATAAAAGGAATTTGTGCACAACTATCAGAAAGCAAAAACACCACTATTTTAGATGTTTAAGTTGTAACAAATTGTCAAACAGGGTGGTTAGCCGAGGAAATGTACAGGACTGCTACACCTTTAACAGTAGCACAAAAAATTGAATTGGGGTAGTATTCTAATATACAGTGTTTTTCATTTCCCCTGATAATCACTGCACTCTTAGAAAGTTTTTTGAGTCAGGAGTTTCTCCCTCTTTATTAAATCTCTGTTTCTGTATGGCTCTGAACTAGTGAAATGTTGTTATTTAATGTGAGCTTCTTTACTGTTCAATTTTATTTTTCTTTACTTATCTTGGTAAAGTATCTGGACAGTGAGATAATGCATCAAACACTAATCTGCCATGTGAGCTATATCTGAATGGTCGAGATCCTGGCCACAGTCCACACATGTGTAACACGTAAGTCAGCAGGTTTTATTGTTCTTTTAATACAATAATCAGTTTAATGCTCTTGTAATATTTTAATCTCCAGCAAAGGATCACCGCCTTGTCGGGGCGCTGGAGCTTGAGCACCTCAATGATGTCATGAGCGAAACCGTGAAGGGCCACCCAAGACGGGACGGTTGTGGCAGAGAGGTCAGACCAAGCGTGATCCCTGGGGAAGGCAATGGCAAACCACTCCAGTATCCTTGCCAAGAAAACTAAATGGACCAGTACAACCAGAGATATGTCGGTATGCCATTGGAAGATGGGACTCCCAGGTCGGAAGATGGCCAAAATGCTACTGGGGAGGAGCAGAGGATAAGTTCAACTAGCCCCAGATGTGATGACGCAGCTAGCTCAAAGCCGAAAGGAAGGCTAGCGGCCGACGGTACTGGAGGTGAACGACGAATCCGATGCTCTAAAGATCAACACACCATAGGAACCTGGAATGTAAGATCTATGAGCCAGGGCAAATTGTTATTGGTGAGATGTCAAGACTAAAGATAGACATTCTGGGGGTCAGCGAACTGAAATGGACTGGAATGGGCCACTTCACATCAGATGACCACCAGATCTACTACTGCGGACAAGAGGAACATCGAAGAAATGGAGTAGCCTTCATAATTAATAAGAAATTCGCTAAAGCGGTGCTTGGATACAACCCAAAAAATGACAGAATGATCTCAATTCGAGTGCAAGGAAAGCCTTTCAACATCACAGTGATCCAAATATATGCCCCAACCACAGCTGCTGAAGAAGCAGAAGTAGATCAGTTCTATGAGGATCTGCAGGACCTACTGGATAATACACCAAAAAGAGACATTATTTTCATTACAGGAGACTGGAATGCCAAGGTGGGAAGTCAAATGACAACTGGGATCACAGGCAAGCATGGTCTGGGAGAACAAAATGAAGCGGGACGCAGGCTGATAGAATTCTGCCAGGAAAACTCGCTGTGTATAACGAATACTCTCTTCCAACAACCTAAAAGACGGCTTTATACATGGACCTCACCAGATGGTCAACACCGAAATCAGATTGACTACATCCTTTGCAGCCAAAGGTGGCGGACATCCATCCAGTCGGTGAAAACAAGACCTGGGGCTGACTGTAGCTCAGATCACGAACTTCTTATTGCCCAATTTAGAATAAAACTAAAGAGATCAGGGAAAATACACAGACCAGTTAGATATGATCTAACTAACATTCCTAGCGAATATACAGTGGAAGTGAAGAACAGATTTGAAGGACTAGATTTAGTAAACAGAGTCCCAGAAGAACTATGGACAGAAGTCCGCGACATTGTTCAGGAGGCGGCAACAAAGTACGTTCCAAAGAAAAAGAAAACCAAGAAGGCAAAATGGTTGTCTGCTGAGACACTGGAAGTAGCCCAAGAAAGGAGGAAAGCAAAAGGAAACAGTGAAAAGGGGAGATGTGCCCAGTTAAATGCGCAATTCCAGAGGTTAGCCAGAAGAGATAAGGAACTATTTTTAAATAAGCAATGCATGGAGGTGGAAGAAGACAACAGACTAGGAAGGACAAGAGACCTCTTCCAGAAAATTAGAAACATTGGAGGTAAATTTCAGGCAAAAATTGGTATGATAAGAAACAAAGATGGCAGGGACCTAACAGAAGCTGAAGAGATCAAGAGAAGGTGGCGAGACTATACAGAAGATCTGTATAGGAAGGATAACAATATCGAGGATAGCTTTGACGGTGTGGTGAATGAATTAGAACCAGACATCCTGAGGAGTGAGGTTGAATGGGCCTTAAGAAGCATTGCTAACAACAAGGCAGCAGGAGATGATGGGATCCCAGCTGAACTGTTTAAAATCTTAAAAGATGATGCTGTCAAGGTGATGCATGCCATTTGCCAGCAAATATGGAAAACACAAGAATGGCCATCAGACTGGAAAAAATCAACTTATATCCCCATACCAAAAAAGGGAAATGCGAAAGACTGCTCAAACTTCCGTACAGTGGCCCTTATTTCTCATGCCAGTAAGGTAATGCTCAAGATCCTGCAAGGAAGACTCCAGCAATACATGGAGCGAGAGTTGCCAGATGTTCAAGCTGGGTTTAGAAAAGGCAGAGGAACGAGAGACCAAATTGCCAATATCCGCTGGATAATGGAGAAAGGCAGGGAGTTTCAGAAAAACATCTACTTCTGCTTCATTGACTATTCTAAAGCCTTTGACTGTGTGGATCATAATAAATTGTGGCAAGTCCTTGGTGGGATGGGCATCCCAAGCCACCTTGTCTCTCTCCTGAGGAATCTGTACAAGGACCAAGTAGCAACAGTCAGAACTGACCACGGAACAACAGACTGGTTCAAGATTGGGAAAGGCGTACGGCAAGGCTGCATCCTCTCACCCAACCTTTTTAACTTGTATGCAGAACACATCATGCGATGTGCGGGGCTGGATGAATGCAAAGCTGGGGTGAAAATTGCTGGAAGAAACATTAACAACCTCAGATATGCAGATGACACCACTCTGATGGCCGAAAGCGAGGAGGAGCTGAGGAGCCTTCTAATCAAGGTGAAAGAAGAAAGCGCAAAAGCCGGGTTGCAGCTAAACGTCAAAAAAACCAAGATTATGGCAACAAGAATGATTGACAACTGGAAAATAGAGGGAGAAACCGTGGAGGCCGTGACAGACTTTGTATTTCTAGGTGCAAAGATTACTGCAGATGCAGACTGTAGCCAGGAAATCAGAAGACGCTTACTTCTTGGGAGGAGAGCAATGTCCAGTCTCGATAAAATAGTGAAGAGTAGAGACATCAGACTGGCAACAAAGATCCGCCTAGTCAAAGCCATGGTATTCCCTGTAGTCACCTACGGATGTGAGAGCTGGACCTTAGGGAAGGCTGAGCGAAGGAAGATCGATGCTTTTGAGCTGTGGTGTTGGAGGAAAGTGCTGAGAGTGCCTTGGACTGCAAGAAGATCCAACCAGTCCATCCTCCAGGAAATAAAGCCCGACTGCTCACTGGAGGGAAAGATACTAGAGACAAAATTGAAGTACTTTGGCCACATCATGAGGAGACAGGAAAGCCTAGAGAAGACAATTATGCTGGGGAAAGTGGAAGGCAAAAGGAAGAGGGGCCGACCAAGGGCAAGATGGATGGATAGCATCCTTCAAGTGACTGGACTGACCTTGAGGGAGCTGGGGGTGGTAACAGCCGACAGGGAGCTCTGGCGTAGGCTGGTCCATGAGGTCACGAAGAGTCGGAGACGACTGAACGAATGAACAACAACAACAATATTTTAATATATCCTATTGCTAGTTCCAGGTGGTAGACTTTACCCATTGCCTCAAGTTATTTGATTTATGTGTTAATTCACAATTAATAATTAAATAGTTCCTACTCAAGTTGGAACTAACTTCAGGATTTCTGTTGTGTTTTTGATTGTTACCTGTTTCTTAACCATACAGGAAATCTTCTAAAAAACAGGAATTTTCTTGTTGAGCTCCAGGACCAGAAAAGCAGATGGCGAAAACAGAATAATAGCCTGTGTCAGGGGAGTGTGCTTGCTCCATCAATATTTAACATTTACACAAATGATCGGCCACTGCCAGAAAGGACAGATAGTTTCATCTATGCTGATGATTGAGCCAACACTGCCCAAGCAGGGAGCTTTGAAATGGTTGAACAGAAGCTCTCCAAAGATTTAGGTGCTCTTACTGACTATTACAGGGAAAACCAGTGGATTCCTAATCCATCTAAAATGCATACATGTGCTTTTCACCTTAAGAACAGTCAAACATCTTGAGCTCTGAGGGCTACCTGGGAAGGAATCCCACTGGAGCATTGCAGCACACCAAAATACCTGGGAGTTACCCTGGACCATGCTCAGACTTACAAGAAGCACTGCTTGACTATCAAGTAAAAAGTGGGTGCTAGAAATAATATCATATGAAAGCTGACTGGCATAACCTGGGGATCACAAGCAGACACAGTGAAGACATCTGCCCTTGTGTTTTGCTGCTGAATACACATACCCAGTGTGGAACACATTGCACCATGTTAAAACAGTGGATGTGGCTCTTAATGAGACATGGCGCATTATCACAGGATGTCTACACTGGAAAAATAATGCTTAGCCGGTATTGCACCACCTGACATCCTCTGGGAAGTAGCAACCAATAATGAAAGGACCAAGGCAGTGACATCTCTGGCTCATCCTCTCTTTGGATATCAGCCAGCACACCAACACCTTAAATCAAGAAATAGCTTTCTGAGATTTACAGAGATACTTGCAGGAAGACCTCAGCAAGCGAGAGTCCTAAAGTGGCAGGCTAAAATCCGGAACCTCAATCCATGGCTGATATCAAATGAGAGACTCCCTCCTGTGCACACAGAAAACTGGGCGACTTGGAAGGCGCTGAACAAACTGCGCTCTGGCACCATGAGATGCAGAGCCAATTGTAAGAAATGGGGCTACAAAGTGGAGTCCATGGCATTTGAGTGTGGAGAAGACCAAACCATAGACCACCTACTACAATTCAGTCTGATCCCTGCCACATGCACAATGGAGGACCTCTTACAGAAACTCCAAGTGGCCATCTATTGGTCAAAGGATATTTAGTATAATGCCAAGTTTTTAACTTTGTGTTTTTAAATACATTACAACTGTATCCTCTACTAGCTTTTGATGTGATAAATACGTAAATACTATATTGCAAGCCATTTTGCAATTTGGAGATGGATGGGATATTAAATAAATAAATGAACACTTCAATTGTATCTCAAGAGAGAGGAAAAATGTGTTAGTGCTTCTTCAAGGGAACAAAGAGAATAAAGGGACAAGAGAACAAAGAAAAAGAAGTCTCCTTCTCTAGATGTCTTCAGAAAGAGACTAGGTGACTACCTGCTGGGGATGCTCTAACTGGAGATTCTGCAATGAGCAGGCGGCTGATTCTATGGTCGATGAGGACCCTTCCATTTCTTTGATTCACCTGGAAGTATCCTATTTATTGTTGTGGCACCATATTATGTATTCTAAAGATTACTGCAAGGGCAATTGTCAGTGCTAAAACTTTCCTAATGTATATGTTTGGACAAAGTCAATTCATATGATTCTTGCTCCTGTTTCCATCTCAATAATTTTTACATCAACGTAGCCATATTAGTTACAACAGCTAAAGAGTAGGCAATCATCTGAACATAAGTAAACACTTGGGACAGAATACATTGAGGGAGTTGCAAAAGCAGACTCTATGTGTCATTTTATCACTCTTTGTAGTAATAATAGTAGGTAAATCTAGTTGCAGAAGCTGTAATGTTAATAGCACATTTATGAAAAGAAAGAAAAGATCATGGGAATGTATTCTTAAGACACCACATTTTGGTTTTAATTTATTCATTGTTTGGGCAGAGAAATATGAACAGTGTAGTCTGTTGTTACTCAGTGTGGAATTAGTGCCTGTTCAATTCTGAATTAAAATCTTGGCATGTGTTAACCATATGGAATAAATCAAAGGCTATAAATCCACATTTGTATTTGGAAAGATTTTTTTTGTTTCAGCAGTCTAATTGAAATGTTGGAATTTTTAAAAAGCAGGGGATAACTTTTTTTCGTAAGATGGGATAAACCAGCAAGCAGTGCATTTTATGGCAAACAAGATAAAGCATTTCCAATCTTATTTCAGGATGTTTATCATGCAATTGCCATATCTCATTTGTGGAATTTTATTGAGCAGAAAAGAGCCAATGTTAGTTTTCACTTTCATTGTTCATTTCATATAACAGAAAATCATGTGGAGCTGGAGCTGATAGAGGGAGCTCACCCGCCTCTCCCTGGATTTGAACCTGCGACCTGTCGGTCTTCAGTCCTGCCAGCACAAGGGTGTAACCCACTGCGCCACCAAAGGGGGGAATGGGAGATGTTGATCAAAACATCTGGAAAGTATTTTCCAGAGTTTCATTAATGATTTCAAAATGCTAGAGCTGTTACATACTTATAACAAAATCCTCTCCTATTAACAGTAGCCTTGTGGAGTCTAGAAAAGCAACCACATATTTATCACAATGTGCAAGTTTGATTGGAGCCATTAGAACCAAATCCTTTGGCCACTAGTCCAGAATGGCATACAAAGCATCAAAACATGTGGTATATAACTGGAATATTAATACAAGCAAGCATCTGCAGTCTACTGAAGTACACAGATATTTATAAAAGCACATCTCAGGGTAAGGACCTTATACCATGTGTATTGGGGTCGGAGGGTAGCATAATGAAATCATGGTGTTTAGTCCATTATTGTTAGAAATTGAAAGGTTATGCTATATATTACTTATCACATGTCTTCAGAATTTTCTGGTTTCCCCATTGTTAACCATTTTCATCCTTATCCCACGAGTGAGTGGATTGTCCACCCTCTCCTCCCCCTTTTTTTAAAAAAAGCAGAAAATGTCAAAAATTCAAATAACATGAAATTTAGCAAGCTAACAAGGTTGTAATATTTCTTAGTTTTAAGTATATATACATATAAATTACTGAAATGGATTGTGCAGCCACATTACAGCACAGCACTGGGGACTCACTGCTGGTAGACACTGCCCAAAGGTCAGCCCATTTGCCCACGTCATCCTATGCGTATCAATGCAGGCGATTCTGACGACTTCCATCCCATGTGTTTTTAGCAGTTTAGAAATGGAATGTAACACACCCCTAAGGATACTGAGATGATTTCTGATAGTCTTCTTCCCGCTCCCTTTTTGACACTATTTTTAACAATTACATGATGAATCCTGACAAGTGCAGGCAGGAAGTTCCCCTGCATCATGGGATGGGCTCCTTCGCTTTCCATTCAAAAATGGATTTAAACTGTTTAAAAACCGGGAAGGGGGAGTGTCTCATGGGATAAGGTCCTAGGTGGACATATCAGCACATAGACAATAGCTCATAGACAACAGCATCTACACATGGGACCTCAACACACTAGAGAATGTGATGAATCCACTTTAAATCTGGTTACTGCCTTCTGCAGAATTCTGGGGTTTGTAGTTTAGGGAGGAGCCTTTAACAGCCTCACTAAGCTACAAATCCCAGACTTCTGCAGGAGACAGAAACCAGATTTAAAGTGGATTCATTCTCTAGCGTGATGTAGTTCTTGGAACTATCTCTGCTAAAACAATAATGTAGCTGTGCTTTCATCTACATTTCTGTCCCCTTTCTTACAATTCTTGCAAATATTTCATGCCTAGTGCCACAATTTTAGGAAATCATCATATTTATTCCTTTCTGAAGTGAATTCCTTTTGAAAGGATGTGGACTTTTCTGTTTAAAAAGCTTCAGTAACTGTGGATTCTGCCTGAAAATGACCATAGGCAAGGTAAAACTGGTACCTGTCAACTTAATATTAAAATACAGGCCTTGGAGGTGCATATCAAATATGAGTATTTTCTACAGTTCTCCAGTAACATGAGGATAATCTAAAACTGGGGAATTCACACAAGGCATTTTTCCAGGTGGAATATCTCAGAATATTATCCTCTCACCTCATATATGTGGATTTTTAAAAAAAAAAATCAGTTATCTCTAGGAACAGTGATATGTCTGATATATCATCCACACGAGCATGAATATACGCAATATATAAATTCACACACATATATTATGTTCATATATATTCATATCTATAGATCTATTGATCAATTTATCTATCCATCCGTTCATATTTTGTGTGTGCATGTGTGTACGCATGTATGCATACTGTATGTGTTTGTACGTTTCCATCAGATTTGCCATAATTTTTGTTCTTGCGCTGTGCCACACTTGAAATGCAACCCCGAGCCATGCACGCTGACAGACTCCATTAGCATTAATGCTGTTCTCTTATCTTCTGCTCTCGCTCTTTTCCCCCGTTCTCTCCCTCCCTCCCTCCTCTGCCCCCCTCCTTTCTTTTCTGATGGTTCACTGACACAGTTGACAAGGCTGACACCGCCAATCAGCTTCTACTCAGCAAGGTCACTGTTCAGACTTGACTTGTGATTGGCTGCTGTGCTTCAGTGTGTTATTAGTGTCTGATTTGATCGGAGGCAGGGGGTGGTCTCCAATCAAACAGAGAAAAGGTCTTGGAGAAGGTAATTAAATCCTGTCAGAGGCAATTATCGGTTCCAGGGCCGTGACTCTGGCACTGAATGCAGATGAACTGACGCTCCATTCTTGTAGAAATTCAAGAGGGCTTCTGGCACAGATCAGTTAGACATAAAGGAAACAGCAGGCTTTTTGCAAACAATGCCGGTCTGTATTTTAACCTTTCTACACAGTTTCCCCCTCCCCTCCCCTCTTATTCTTAGGGCCCGGCTACCTCTGAAAACCATTTTTCCTCTTTCTTTCGCTCCTCACATTCTAATTAAATTCTTGTCAAGACCTACTCCCCCTTTCCAAAATATACATAAGGACAAATTATGGAAAACAACGACTTTCTCCAAATATGACATGCTGAAAGGGCCCTTCATCAAGTCAAAAAGGCCTTGGGCTATTATTATTGCTGCTGGTGCTGTTTTTGCTTTGGATCTTGTCCCTGCATCAAATATTGCATCTGGAATCTATTGCAGGTTGCAATCGTATGTGCATTTACCTGGAAATCAGACTTGGCAATATCAGTGGGACCCGTTTCTAAGTTAACATGCACAGAAATATGCTGCAAATTTACTTATGCATTCTCTCAATGCAACACAGCCAGCAAAGATTTTATCTTTTGACTGCCTTAGCATCTTTAACAAGCTGGCCAATACTACAAAGGCCACACTGAAATTACGATGGATGTGTTCAAATCTCAATTTGACTATTTTCTTTAGGAAGAAAGTATAAAAACCGAAGTTCAAAATGCATTTTACAGCTGGGATTTTAAAAGACTGAAAGCAAAATTGAGTCATTATTTGGAACAATGGGCTATGATTTTAGAATGATAGAATCATAGAGTTGGAAGAGATTCCAAAGGTCATTCAGTCCAACTGAATCCTGCCATGCAGGAAAAGTACAATCAAAGCACCCCCAAGAGATGGCCATCAGTCTCTGCTTAAAAACCTCCAGAGGAGGAGACTCTACCATACTTTGAGGCAACACACACCACTGCTGAACAGCTTCAACTGTCAGGAAGTTCTTCCTAATGTTTAGGGGGAATCATTTTTCCTGCAATTTGAATCCATTGCTTTGTGTCCAAAGTCTCCACAACAGCAGACAACAAGCTTGCCCCCTCTTCGGTGTGACCTTCTTTCAAATATTGAAACTTGCTTCTCATGCTCCCCGCCTCAGCCTTCTTTTCTCCAGGCTAAACACACCCAGCTCCTTAAGCCATTCATCATAGGATTTCCAGATATTTGCTCATTTTGGTTGCACTTCTCTGAACAAATCAATATCCTTCTTGAATTGTGGTGCCCAGAACTGGACATAGTAGTCCAGGTGGGATCTGACTAAAGCAAAATAGAGTGGGACTGTGACTTATACTAAATGATTATACCAGTTTTAGCATGGCAGTTTTTTCAGGGGTTTGGGATTCGATGATAGTTCATTAGAGAGTTAATCATGTTTATGTCCATTGAAACCACTGGAGTTAAAGGAGCCCCCAGTAGTGCAATGGGTTAAACCCTTGTGGTGGCAGGACTGCTGACCAAAAGATCTGTGGTTCAAATTTGGGGAGCAGGGTAAGCTCCTATCAGCTCCACCTTCCCATGTGGGGACAACAGAGAAGCCTCCCACAGGATGATAAAACATCCAAGCATCACCTGGGCAACATCCTTGCAGACGGCCAATTCTCTCATACCAGAAACAATTTGCAGTTTCTCAAGTCGCTCCTGACATGAAAAAAATGCCATGGTTGGGAAGCAACAAAGCACAGCCACCATCACCAATTTTCAAACAGGTATTGCAAAAGAACTGGACCAGCACCATGATGGATAAAATATTGCATTGGATCTGTATTTAAGTTGACCCCGGTTTTTGGGGTTAATTTTTTTTTACTTATACATGACTATACATGATGTAGCACTAGTGGTATTTTTTCAAGCTTTTTAATATACACAATTTTTCCTGAAAAGGACGAAGCAAGATGTGAAGATACCATCACCAGGTGCTTTGAGGGAAGGGGCAGTGCTTGTTTCTCCTGTTGCCTCTGGCTCGGCTCCTGTGGACTTACTCCTGGCAGAACTGAGGCCCTGACTCTGGAGCTCAAGGCCAGCAACAACACCTGCTTGCCTCAGAGGCTGGGGCATAAAAAGAACCATGCCTGCAGGGCCTCAGGTCAAAGCAAGATGTGAAGGACCATCACCAGGAGCTTTGGGGGAAGGGGCAGCGTTTGTTTCCTTTGCTACCTCAGCTTCTAGGGACTCACTCAGCTTCTGAGGACCGCTTGGAACTGCTGGACTCTATCTTGACTGGCCTCCATTTCAGCATCCTTGGGTCAACAGAGAGATACCAACATTTGTTTCTTCCAGCCATGGCCCTTGATTCACCTGAGCCCTCTCTTGAGTGAACACTGCCATCTCATTCTTCCCCTGATGGAATTTCTGCTCTGTTAAAACGATGATTTAATATGTTTTATTGCATTTATATGTTTTAATCGTTTTATAATTTGATATGTTATATTTATTATTTGTTGTATGATGCGGCATTGAATGTTGCCATAATCTGTAAGCCGCTCTGAGTCCCCTTCAGGGTTGATAAGAGTGGGGTATAAATACAGTAAGTAAGTAAGTAAATAAAAAATATTTATCCTATGTACATTTATTTATTATTTGTGTACAATTATTCTGTTTCTTCCAAAAAATAGAGTGAAGATTAAAATTAAATTGTTCTTTGAGGTTAAAAATGTCAAACATTATTTGACAGTGTTCATGAAATTATTATTATCATCATTATCCACCATTCTCTGCCTTCTACAAGTGAATCAGGAAAACAAGGTAATGAAGTAGTTGTTTCTATCAACTCTGAAAGGCTATCTTTGATTATTTCAAAAACAGGATTTTCTCTAACATAAATTTCAGGAACTCACTAGCCAATCATGTTATTTTTTCTTTCCCGTACATGTCACATTTCAAATTCATTTTGACAGCTAAACAATGTTTCCTTTATTTCATTATAGTTCTCTTATCTGGAGTCAAGGCTTCATGACAATTTCAAAGAAAGGAAAATAAAGAACGATCTTCTGGCAGATAGGTACCTTATTTTTTAAGAGATCTCTTGCAGATATGTTGGTAAACACTCCAGCTGTGTTTCATTTGATTTAAAGACAATATCCAGCTCTGATAGTTTTATAACCAGACCTACTGCAGGTTCTGTGTTTGTGTCTCCACTTTGGAAAAACTACATCAAAACAAGGTTTTAGACCTATGCTGTTATAGTAAAAAAACAAAAACAACAACAGATTATTTGAAACTTTTTTCTTCATTTCCACAAGAGCTTTTGGTCTAAATTCACGTTCTTTATACTGTGCCAGATTATTGGTCCATCTAGCCCTGAACTCTCTGCACCAGGATGGTACCTTCCAAATGTTTTGGCTATAACTTTCATTATTTCTGTTGATTACTTGAGCTGAAAGATTGGTCTAAAACAGGGATCCCCAAACTAAGGCCCACAGGCCAGATGTGGCCCTCCAAGGCCCCATCCTAACTTTAGACTGAGGGTCGCCCTATGTCTGTAACAACTTGGAGGCATACAACAACAATAATAATCCTATTTAACTTGACTATCTCACCAGCCAAAAGCAGACCCACATTTCCTATTGAAATACTGGGAAGTTTATGTTGGTCAAAATTGTTCTCCATTTTAAATATTGCATTGTTCTTTCATGTTGTTGTTTTGTTTTGTTTTTTGCACTACATGTGCAGTGTGCCTAGGAATTTGTTTTTGTTTTTTCAAACTATAGTCTGTTCTCTCCCACCCCACAAACTACCTGAGGGAAAGTGACCTGGCCCTCTGCCTAAAATATTTGAGGACCCCGTGTCTAAAATACCTGGAAGGAAGTATCTAGAAGTATACACTGTGGGTTAGCTGATCTTGCTAAGTTCTTTACAGTTTTACTACCTGAGATTCTTTTGACTGAATATGTTCAACTTGAACCTGGGACTTTCAGAATCCAATATACGTGCTCCAGCATGGGATTTTGGGCCCTTGTGACTCCCAGCATGGAAAAGACAGATTTCTGTGATTAAAATCCTATACTTCAGAAACAGTGAATTATAAAAGCGTTAAAGTAAAAACACTGGGATAGTTGAAGACATTCTTAGCTTTTGACACCAGTGTTCAGCCATAAAACCCGCCTCTTCTTTTGTAGGAGTAGTCATCAGTCTCTTTGGAAGGCATTTTCATTTTCCCTTCAAGAAACCTATTACTTGATTGTGCAATACCTGTTACTGGCCTACCACTTCCTCACAATAAAGCTATCAAATGGGTAAAGTCTGCCAATAGCCCCTGATTGCACTGCAATCCCAAAACATATCGCAGTGCGATAAGGTCTCCAGCTTCTGTGGTGGTATCCACTACTCTCTCCAAGGAAATTGTTTTTTCCTCCCTCCATAGCATTTCACAATAAAAGCAAAAAGGGGATGGAGCAGCACAATGGTAGGGTGGATTTACATTATCCATCTGGAAATGAAGCTTTGCATAGCCGGTGTCACAATTACATGATACCAGTGGCTGTGAGATGTTGTCCATCATCGTGATGGGAAGTAGCCACTACCCCATGCCATGAAAATGCCTCAAGGATAGCAGCTCACATGTGGTAAGGTCCTTAGTCTTAGTCTGCTCGTCATGACATGCTTAAGAAACTAGATAAGGTTTTTTGTACCTTTCAGCTAGTCGTCTGAACGTGTCACTAATATGTATTTTGTTTAATGGTCAGCATGAATGCTCATGCATTTTTCTGAGGAAGCTTGACTTCTAGCCACAGGTTTCTAACTTGTCAAGTCATATTTTAATGACTAAGATGAAGGGCATGCTTATCAAGTTTGCAGATGATACCAAATTGGGTGGAATAGCTGATACTACAGAGGACAGGATCGGAATTCAAAAGGACCTCAAGAGATAGAGAACTGACCAAAGCTAACAAAATGAATTTCAACAAGAAGTGCAGGATACTTCACTTAGGCAGAAAACATGAAATGTATAGATATAGGATGGGTGATGGCTGACTCAGTCCATGTGAAAGAGATCTTGGAGTCTTAGTGGATAATAAGTTGAACATGAGTCAAAAGTGTGATGTAGCAGCTTAAAAAGTCAATGAGATTTTGGGCTGCATCAAAAGGAGTATAGTATCTAGACTGAGGGAAGTCATGGTGCCTCTCTAGTCTGCTTTGGTCAGACCCCACCTAGAATAATGTGTCCACAATTTAGAAGATATATTGACAAGCTGGAACGTGTCCATAGAAGAGCAACTAAAATAATCAAATGTCTGGAGACCATGGCCTGCAGAAGAGTTGACTGAGAAGACATGATAGCAAAGTTTAAATATCCAAAAGGCTGTCATAAGGAAGATGGAGTAGGCTTGTTTTCCACTGCCCTGGAGACTAGGATTCAGAGCAATGGGTTGAAATTACAGGAAAGGAGATTCCACCTGAACATAAGGAAGAATGTCCTGACTGTATGAGCTGTTCAACAGTGGAACTCTCTGTCTCAGAGGTGGCGGAAGCTTTTTCCTTGGAGGCTTTTAAACAGAGACTGAATGGCTCTTGAGAAAAATATTTTTACACTTTACGTGCTCAAGATTTATTGTCTTTCATTATAAACACTTACTTTGTATCCTTGCTGAAACACACTGAGGTAAGGACAACTGTGAGGGATCTAAGCATGGGGTTATAGAATATCTACCATTTAACTGTTTTACCAGTAGATGAACAGTTGGAATGGCATAAGTTCACAAAGGGAGAGGAAAAAACATTTTATAATGGCTTTTCCTTTTTTCTTCTTCTACTACATATAAAACATGTGCAGTGTGCCTAGGAATTTGTTTTTGTTTTTTCAAACTATAATCTGGCCCAGTGTAGAATCCTTCTACAAGTCTATGGAACATAATTTAGGACTTCTTCTTAATAAAGATGGTCACAAATTTTTGTTCTTAGGATTGTGAATGTAAGCCTTGTGCCAACCTACACTGGAGGCTATGACACAAAAAGAAAAATGGAGACAAATTACACTGTCCTTTATTCAAGACCGATTTTTAATGCAGCATCTTAATGAATTAGTCCAGACCTGGTTCAAACACAAATCTACACTGTATAATGAATGCAGATCAATACCACTTTAACTCACGTGGTTCAATGCTATGGAATCATGGGGGTGGTAGTTTGGTGAGGCACCAGGACTCACTTGTAGAAAAGGCTAAAGACTTTGTAGAACGACAACTTCTATGATTCTCTAGCACTGAGCCTATAAGCATTGACCTCCTCTCTGTCTGTTATAGCATTGCTTCTGGTCTTTTTGGATGCTCAGTTGGGGAAATAGTTGCTGTGGCCAGCTCCCAAGGCAACATTGGTGCTTTTCCTTCTCTATGACTGACCTTCAACCTGCTCTCAATTTATACTTGAGTTTGACTTATGCACTAATATACTGTATATGGTAGCCTAAAGCATCTGTTATTCACCAGCCGCCCCCCATCCAAGTACCAACAAAGGCTGATTCTACTTAGTTCCCCAAATCCAAAAAGATCTGGTGCCTTTAGGGTATTACAACTGGCATACTGCAGAAGCATACACTCCTAGAATTCACTGGACTGTACAGTAACCAGGATTGCTTACATTGCTATGCAGAAGTAGCACTGTGCGTCCTTTTTTATCTTTCTTTCTCTCTCACTGAAAAAAGTGTTGCTTTGGTCTGGCTGTCAGGGCTACCGCAGGCATTTTTCAGCACAGTGACAGGCTTTCTGAGGTTACTTGCTGACATCCTGCTATTCTTTAGTAACACTAGCTTACTGTAAGTAGTGCTTCTTCTAACCTGAGTTTGATTGAGAAAGAGGTAACAAAGCCTGCAGAGCCTGTGAGAAAGGGTCACAGAGGGAAACTGTTTCTATTAACTTCCTTGCCTTTGAAACCTTCTCTTTATGGGTCATGATTTACATTTTTGAGAATGAACTCAGATGAACACAAGCAGCTAACATTGGCTTCAAGGCCACTGCACAGCAGCCTCCTTCAAGAAATGCTTTGCTTTTTCAGTTCGTAAGACCAAATGAGGGCAAAAAGAGTGGGGAGACTTGTTCTACTAGCTTTGGAATTATTTTTCACCACACACATATGTATTATGTAGCAGCCTAAACGTTATCTGCCTTCCATTCATTTCCAATTTATAGTGACCCTAATCTGAACCTGTCAAGGGGTTTTCTGGGGTGAGTCATCCAAGGACACCCAATGGGTTTCCATAGCCAAGTGGGAAATTGAACCCTGGTCTTTAAAGTCAGTCAAATGTTCATACTGTTACACTGTGTTGGTTATCTCCTCCTCCCCCTCCCCCCCCCCCCCCGTGCACATGCCAGTTTCTAGACACTTTTAAAAGAAAAAGGACACAATATATGACAGAGTCCATCTCATGACAGAGGGGAACTTCCTGCCTATGTCTGTAATGCCTCATTAGAAAAGTGTTTCGTAAGTGTTAGACAAGGGGGGGAGGGGAGAAAAGACAGTCAGAGATCATCTTCTGAGCTCAAGAATCGCTACAAAACTGGAGAAAAGGTGGGGAAACACGTTGGATGGGATACATCAAATTTGCCCATGTTGACTCGCTTCAGTGACATGGATTAAAGGCGGTCCCCTACCAAGCATTGACAGTTCTCTCCCAAAATCCTGATTCATGATCCTGGTATGGTCATTATTAAAAATTAATCACAAGAAATAATGAAATTTCAAAATATCTTTGTTTTTCCCGTCATTTCTCCATCATAGCGTTCTTGGCTTTTGAAGTTATGGCACTACTTGTTGTTTTTTTTAAAAGTTTTAGACTTCCGTGATAGAGAGTACTAAGACTGAGAGAAAAGTCCAGTATCCAAAGTGGTGTCTAGCCTTGGGTCTACTCTAGAGTAGCAGGATTGGAGGGGAAAATCAAGTATCCTCAAAGGTTTTTTTCTCCAGTGTTGTTTGGAGTGGGCGGGATCTGCACTCACTTGTGTGATAAATCTGAAAATGTGATGAGGTTGTAAATATGGCATGTTGGGCTTTGAAGGCAGATGAGGAAGCATATTGATTACCAACAAATCAAATGGTTCTTGCATTTTCTCCCCAGTGTGCATTTCAAATTAATGTTGAACTTTGCTAATGTAATGATACTTTCATCTCATCTTCTCTATTCACCCAGGTTTCTGGGAGATCTGAATAATAATGAATGTGAAGAAATGATTTTCTTTCTATTTATTATGCATTTGTATTTTAAAGGCACCAAGATTTGCCAGATAGGCTAGCTGGTAGTCTAAACACCAGCAACATACTTTCCTCCTTTTATAAGCTTATCTAACAGACCGAGCACGTAATCACAGCATGTAACAACATACAATTTTAGTTGAGCTTAAAAGGAATTCTTCTTGTTCAAGGATATCAGATATGGATATCTAATGACACTGTAGTATTAGGGTGTAATCCTCAATTTGTACATTCTTCCAGGAAAATGAAAAACCAAGGGCCAAACTGTATGTGATGTTAGTCATGCTTGTAAAATAAGCACATTTAATCTGCCTATTTTTACAGGGAGAAAAGAAGCAACTCTTTTGGAAGCAGGTAACAGACAATTTGGAATGAGAAGAGAAGGTCCATCAAAAAGTAGAACAGGACCCCAATCAAGTAAAAGGCAACAGCCTCACAGCTGCTCTTTTTTGCTCCCCAGACTGAAGGATTTAGGTAATACTTATTTGAGTAGTTAATTAATAGCTCTCATAGCTCCAAACCATAGATCAATTACTGCTCATCCAAGTATTTTTATTTACAGTACAATCCCCATATCTGTGGAGGATATGTTCCTGGATTTCACATGGATATACGAAACTGCATCTAATAGGAAACCTATTGATTCCATGATTCTGTCATAAGCCCCCTTTATTTGTTCTTATCTAGTCCATTACTGCATGCAGATATTCATTCATGTCTCTCACAGTCTCACCTGGATTTGGAGAAAAGAAGAAGCAGAGCTAGGTGCCATCTTAATATTGTAGCACCTCACTTTACATCACATTTTGGGCAGCACTGGGCTATTAAGGATTCTTTCAAATTTCGTCATGGTCCTGGCTGCAACACTAAAGAAGATTCAATGGTGTTTAGAATGGTTTTACCACCATTATTTGTCCAGTATAATCTGATAGAGATTCAGCTTGTGTTCAGTCATACTTGGCATAAATTATCCTCCAATGGTATTCTAGCTGTCTCCCCTCCTATTTTACAGACCTCTGCTCATGCATAGATTCCTAATCCTCAGTATCCCAATATCTCAGTAGTCAGCACATCTTTTACTCCAAAGATTTCTGTTCTCTTCAGATCTCTTCTATGGGATGTTCCCAATTTCTGTAAGTAACTTAATTTTATTATTTATTGTGGCGGAGTGGGTGTTCCCCTCTAAAGGACTATTTTGCACCATATGTTCTCAATTGCCGGCTTAAAAATGATTTAAAATGCCTTCATTTTTTTCTGTACATAAGAAACAAGGATTTTATAAAACATGAATGAGTTGTCTGATTTGTTCCACATTAATAATTACACTAGAGTCTCTTAATGCTTGATAGTCACATCAGTGGATTCCAATACCATCACAAGGTCCAGTGTATTGAATTATTTATTAAATTTAGTCTCAGCTTGAAAGAAAGCTCCTTTCAATAATTTACCAATTTGGCACAATGCGCCCTAGCCTGTAGACTGACTATAAATATGTATGCATATAAATACATTCTGTTTTTGCAAGGGGATTTCCAAACAGTTTTAATGTGCAAAACAAAGAACCCCCCACTGCCCTGTTAGATAGTAAGTACTGTTAATAATATGCAGTTTTTAAAACATACACTTTTTAAAATCCAACAAGAACAGAAGCTATTGTAACAAAAGACTTTGCATACATTTTGATATACAAATTCCATTGATTCATTAACAACTGAATTTAGGACATTGGGTTGGACCAGGCATTTCAACCCCCACTAGTCAAAGCTTTCTTGTGTGAAAGTACCTCTCACACTATTCTGGAAGAACACTCTCAACTCTCTTTTTCAGATTTTGTTTGGATGTAGAAAACATCAGGGGATAGTGATCAACAAAGACTGCCTCTTTTTGCATACCCTGGCAAATCTGCATTCTGCAGATGGAACAAGCTATTTCACCTCTAGGAACCCCATTCTGTCTCCAAATCTTAGTTAGTGTGTGGAATTCACTGCAACACAATTTAGTAATCATAACTGGCTTAGGTTGCCTTAAAATATTAGACATATTCAAAGAGTATGAAGATTTTTAAATGTCTACTAGTTGCAATATGTGCAAGTATGGTGGACTAGAATTAAGGAGAGGAGAATGATGGACTAAGACAGGGGTCCTCAAACTTTTTAAACAGAGGGCCAGGTCACAGTCCCTCAAACTGTTGGAGGGCCGGATTATAATTTGAAAAAAAGAAGAAGAATGAATTCCTGTGCACTCTGCACATATCTTATTTGTAGTGCAAAAAACACTTTAAAACAATAGGATAATTAAAATGAAGAACAATTTTAACAAATATAAACTTATTAGTATTTCAATGGGAAGTGTGGGCCTGCTTTTGGCTGATGAAATAGGATTGTTGTTGTGTGCTTTCAAGTGATTTCAGACTTAGGCAGACCCTGAGCGAGGGCTAGGTAAATGACCTTGGAGGGCCGTATCTGACCCCCAGGCCTTAGTTTGAGGACCCCTGGACTAAGATTATGGGAGAAGAGAGTTTAAACCCCACCCACTAGATAGCCTTCAAGTCACCCTCTTCCCTGCCTAAAAGGAAAAATATGGCAAACCTCCTCTGAATAAATATTGTCAAGAAAACCTTGGAGAAGATTATATAACTTATCGGTTACAGGCACATAACTGATAAACAAATGGAACATCTAGATTTAAAAATATTATGCCATACCAAAAATATGACCATAATCCAGTGATTACCCACAATATCCATCCCAAGCCTAAGAGTCTGGTATCCTATCCACTTCCATTGTTGTTCTCCATGGCACTAAAACATCCCAAGGTTTTCCATCTCTCTATAGAATCATTTTAAAGAGATACGGAGGACTATAGAGGTGAGAATGAATCTGACAGAAGTGTTGGGCTTCAATGAAATGACACCATTAGAGCAAGAGCTATGAAAATGAAATTATGATTTATGAAAATGGGATAACAGCAATTCACCTGCTTACTCTACAGAGTTGCTTTTTCTTCTTCCTGAGAGAATGTTGGGAAGCTGCTTTGGCGGCCCTCTCCATGCTCCTCGCCAACGCCACCTCGCGGTTCTTCACCAGCCACACACACATCTGTCTGTGAGTAACTCAGCAACTCAAGTCTGTGGCAGAATATAGTGTTCCTTCACTACTTGTATTTTAAATTTTTTTTTTACAAAAACCACAAAACAGCGAGTCCGCGGTAAGCGAACCACAAAGTACCGAGGGAACACTGTACTTGGATGAGAGACCCCCAGCCAACACTATAGGGTGCATTTTAGAGGATGGAACTGGAAGAAACCCACCTCTGAGTATTCCTTTCTGGAAAAAACCCTATGAAACTCCTGAGGTCACCATAAGTCAAAATTTGGAGACATACACACAGACACATTCTTCACCATGCAATTACTGTCAGATTTCTAATTTTATTTTTATATTTTATTTTTAAATTCTCTTAATCCACCAGTAACTCCAAAATGTAAAACAGGATCAGATCCTGGGATATAGTGCAGTGCAGTGCAGTGTAGACCTCAGAAGGGATGAAGTCAGATGACTTCTTGTGTGAGAGAGTTCCCCATTTAGGTTGCTGCTATAGAGGAAAGCCGTGTCCTGCCCCCCATCTCCCCACACCAGCATCATGTCATGGGGTGGTGGAACCAACAACAGAGCCTTTGCTCATTATCTCAAATTCCAAGCAGACTCATGGGGATATCAACCATATTGATAAGCTATTTGCAGAGGGGGGAGTAGTAGCAGTCTTTATGATCTCAAAACAGAAATGAAAGCTAAATCTGACTCCCACCAACCCCCCCCCCCCCCATCCCAGGTCTTACAAATAAAGGTTAGTTTTTGCAATTAAAAACAAACCAATTTTCTGAAAAGAAAAATGGAATTTCCTTTTCTCAACTCAATTTTCTCAACTCAAATACAAGCAGGTAAAAGAGATTTAGTTTCCTTCCAAGCATTTCCAGCAGTACTGACCTCTGTATACATCCGAGTACCTAAACCAATTGTAAAGGTAGTCCTGTAAATGCAAACAAGTTCAGTATTGATCTGCTGTGGAAGAGATTTGAGCCTGAACACTAAAATATAACAAATGGGGTGGAGGTAAAGGGGAGACCAGCTCGATTAGAAGCTTGCTTTTCTATTATTTTGTTCTTGGAGTGGTGAGCTCTTACACAATGGTCCTTGAAAAGGAGTTGTACATACAGCAAAGCTTAGCATTCCACTGAAAGCAGATAATAACTCTAGGTCACCCAGGTGTGTGTGAACCGGAATATTCCCCAGCAAGGGCAGTCAGCCTTACATAGAATAATAATTTAGAACAGATAGCTGGTCTGCTATCAAATTCATGTTGTAAGGTTCTGGACGAGTTACTGTTATTTAGTCTTAGTAGTCCAACTGTAAAATAGGGACAATTTGACCTACTTCACAAAGAGTTTGCAAGAATAAAAATGACAAATACCTTGATTTAGAGCTAAGGCAGGTCATTGCATTTTTTCCCTCTGTAAGGTGAGCTCCCTCCTTCCACAAATTCACATTTTAAAAAACAATCTAAGTTTCAAATGAAATTAAAAGCTTTGGAAGGAGAATAAAGAATGGTTATTGACTTATTAAAAAAAACACACACACAGCTCCTGCTTATATACCAATTCATTTTAAGCAAATTTTGAGTGTGTTAGTTCTTATATCTTTGTATATGCCTTTCTCTGTATTTGCTCTAGTTATTGTAAGCTGCTTTGAATCTCAGTTTGAGGAAAGGGGAGGATATTCAATATGACTATCTGCAGGGGGAACATTCATATGACATGCTTTGCCCATCGTACACCGCTTCCTTGTCCCTTTCACCATGGAGTCCATTACATGACACACATCTATTTCTGGTAGGGCTCCGTAGTTAAAGGGGTGAGGAAGAGACATACACCACCGTGGCAGCAACACAGGAGGCTTCCCATGTTGCCTTTGCTACAATGGCAACATGGGGAATGTGGAGTTCTGGAATAGATATTTTCCTCAGATTTACTGGTATATTTGGCATTATATATGACATTAGATTTCATCAGGTAATTTCAGTATTAAAAATTGGTACAGTAAGCCTCAGCCTATGGAAGCCTTGGTTGTACGACAGGATGTTTTGGTTTGCTTGTTAGCTCAGACCTTTAAAAGGATGAAGAATGCACCTTTTCATACTTTGTGGGCATAACTTCAGTTTACACAGTTTAAGATCTACATCAGATGAAGCATTTTGGTTAATTTTATCTGAGAAGTTCCCAATTTCAAATGCTTATGAGATAAGATTAAAAATGAAACACTCTGAATCTAAAGTCCAGGAAGTCCAATATAATTTCACCTTTCACATCCTGCTTTGCTCTTTAGCTGCTGAATTCCATAGCTCCCAAGAGCCAACTTACAGAGGTGCTGTGCTGTTTGATTTGGCACTGTTCAAGGGCCTTGGCAGATGATCAAATAAAGGGCACAGAAGAGCAAGAAAAGCCTTAAGAAACAGTCTGGGTTGCTGCTGTGGAGGAAAAAGAAAACCCAGAAAAGAGCTGTGCCTATTAGACCATCATACATTTTACCCAGTTTAACTTTTTATGTCTCCACAAAATACATATTTCATTTCCAGATCCTTTCTATGCTTACTCTGAAGTAATCCCAAATAAATGTGCATAGGTTTATATATGGTTTGTTCAGCAGACTTCCTTATTAGTTTTACTTTCTGTGTCAACTCTGGAATGCTTGGAGATTTGTTTTACCATTGCAGTATCCTCCAAGAGACCAAAACATTTGGGGCTTACGGTCTTACTGCTGTATTGAGAAAATTTTTATCTTAAGATAAAATTTACCTTTCCTTGTCTTTTTCTGCATGAGCTCTTAAGTCTTAAACCATAAGGTCTTCAAAGCATTCCAACTCTTAGTATCATAAACTGGCCTAGATATCCTTTTACCTAATTCAGAACTCTGGGGAGGAATGCAACATAAATTTGAGGATTTCAAAAGAACTTTTGCTTGTTCAGAAATACTCAGAAAGAACACACTTTCTACAGTCCAGAGAGTCTCATTGCTTGGCAGACAATAGCATTAACAAAATATTGCTAAACATTCAGTAGTATACATGATGTATAAAATTTTGTGTGATCCATTTGACCATGTTTATTTTGTCAACAGTCCCTTAGATATTCTAAAAGCAAGGAGAAGATAAATCCCAGGAGAACAGTTTTCCCAGGAATTTCAAATGTTCGTTGCAGATTTTCACCAGCCTTTGCTCAACCAGCTTACATTGCAACTGGGACCTCAAAACTGAAGGGCAATATAGTTCACTATATCCTACTCTATTTCACAGATGAAAACAGGACATATGTAGCCAAGCAACATCAGCACATGGTCAAGATAGCATAAAATATTGAGTACAGTTTTTGCACATTTTGGTAGGCATGTTCCTCAATGCATCTATTTTTACATATTTTCCCCATTGACTAAGGTGTGTTCATGTGTATTTTTCAATTATTCTACCTGACTTCTGTGTTTGAAATACAGGAAAGGGGGAATAGTCATACACAGAGTCCTTCACTATGATTTCATGACTTCATTCTTGTATTTATGTAGTCCATCTTTCAAAAACCACACACTCTCATATGTTATGACTCAAGCCGAAACAGCCTTTTATTCTTCTGCATGGAATATTTTGGATGGAGTGTCCCTCTTCAGATAGCTTGGAGAACTATGTATATTGTAATAACTGTTCTTCTTCAAGGAAACCTCTTGTATCCTGCCAATGAACTCGTGTATATGATATACTTTTAGAAGGAGAGCAAATATTTGAGCTGTGGGTCAAAATCTGTGGATTCTCAGAGCACTTAGCTAGATCAAAGATCTAGCATTAGATTAGAATCGATATTGCATATTGCCATAGAGATGACAAGGAATACTCTGTCAACTGTGTTATATTCAGGGGCAACAACAGTCATTAATGTGTAAGAAAGTCAATTCCATTAAGAATCAATTTCTTTAAGAGATTAGAACAGAATTTACAGATCCTTCTACTCCTAAGAGAAGCATGTGGCAGATGCTAAATGTCATGAGCTCACCTACTGAAAATTAAAATCTACAATATTTCTTTCAAAAAACCTACTCTGGAAATTGTATTTGTTTATGATGGATACACTAAATCCCACAGATCATAGAATCATAGAATCAAAGAGTTGGAAGAGACCTCATGGGCCATCCAGTCCAACCCCCTGCCAAGAAGCAGGAATATTGCATTCAAATCACCCCTGACAGATGGCCATCCAGCCATCCAGCCTCTGTTTAAAAGCTTCCAAAGAGAGAGGGTAGAGAGTTCCACTGCTGAACGGCTCTCACAGTCAGGAAGTTCTTCCTCATGTTCAGATGGAATCTCCTTTCTTGTAGTTTGAAGCCATTGTTTCGTGTCCTAGTCTCCAGGGAAGCAGAAAACAAGCTTGCTCCCTCCTCCCTGTGGCTTCCTCTCACATATTTATACATCGCTATCATATCTCCTCTCAGCCTTCTCTTCTTCAGGCTAAACATGCCCAGCTCCTTAAGCCACTCCTCATAGGGCTTGTTCTCCAGATCCTTGATCATTTTAGTTGCCCTCCTCTGGACACATTCCAGCTTGTCAATATCTCTCTTGAATTGTGGTGCCCAGAATTGGACAGCTTACAATCTAACAGCCAAATAGTGTCAGGCCAAAATGACTGCATAAACAACCAAAGCAGTTGGTTAAGGACTTCATCAGATGCATTGCAGAAAGTGTGTGTGTGTGGGGGGGGGGGGGGGGGGGAGGGTCTTCTTAGCAAAGTGTATAATTTCCTTCCATTTTTAAATATATTGTTTTGTTTTACAATTCCCATCGGATACTTTATGTTCTCCAGCCTTTCTCCCATTCTGTCCCATGTTCTGAACCTCACAAGTGTGTGCAATCCCTGCCCAATCCCTAACCCTATCCCACTCCACTTTAAAAAAAAATCAAGATTTTTTTTAAAAGGTAGCTATATTGCAATCTCAAAAGCCAAGATTACTATGGACCTCATTCCATTTGGGGGGAGAGGAGGAGCAGGGAAATTTTAAACCCCTTTGCCATGATCTGTCTTTCCCATGCCTTCCTGCCCTGCGTTAGAGCAGTATTATTATGAACCCCTTTGCAGCAATCTGTTTCTCCCATGCCTTTTAACACTCCTTTCATAATTAAAATCATAAATTTGGGCACCAATGTGATATAAGCACTTATAAAGGTATGTTCAAATTTAAGGCAAAATTATAAGGTTACTATAAATTGTTCCTGAACTTTCATAGGCAGTAGAACTTCCTATAGTGGGTAAAAAAGGAACAAGATTTTTTAAAGCTAGCAATAGCACAATTTCAAGATCCTAGATTATTATAAAGGAGAAAATGCAGCAAAAGAATAGTAGTGATGTCTTACAACACTGCAATTCTTTACAATTACATTAACCTTAAAAAACTTACTCTTCAGACTCATGCAGAGGGATTTTGTAAAATAAGTGGAGCATAGGAGAATGCCCATAGGAATGTCCTTTCCTCCACACCACTGAAACGATTCACCACAGGCAAACCTGACAAAACCCATCCGACATGTTTTTAATGACTTCCTCTCATTTCCAAGCCCATTGGGAGCTCAGAATATGGTTTCTACCTGTCTTTTTCCTCCTCCTCCACCCCCCGCCTGCCCGCCCCAGCAATTTCTATATACTTCTGCTACATTTCAGGGATGGAGCACAATGGATGATAACTGGAAGTAGATTTATGTCATGTGATGGCACTTCATCCCTGAAATGTCTTAGAAGTGTGTGCAAATATGAGAGGACTTATGTCTGGTGAGGTCATAAGAGGAAGCAGTATCTGTGGGTATCCTCATAAAGTGGAGTGATAGCAGGGAGATATGCAGCAGCAACTTCAACAGACATGACAAGTTGTTGTGGATCACAGCCTTCACATCAGGTAGTACAACTCTTGGGGCAGCAACATCATCCTCATCCTCATCATCAGTAGTAATATCCTGCTAAAAAGAGAACCAAACTGGCATGTTTTGAATAACACAGTATTATTTTGTTTACATATTTATATCCTGCCCTGTATCTAAAGAGCTCAGCCTTAAATAAAATTAACATAATCAATCAGCAAAGAAGTGTTTTTTTAAAGTCAGTCTGAAAAACGTGTTAAGTAATTTTACAATACTGTATGGATGAGATTATAAACTAGCTACTAAATATAGTCAACTAAGTAGTGCCTCCTCCCCCGGTGCACCAGACAGCAGCCATTGCAAACAACAAGCATCTCTTCTTCTGTTGAGCAGACTGTTGACATTTCCAGACGGGAGTTTCAACCCTCCTCATAGCAATGACTGGTGTGAAAGTCAAAAACAGGATTTGCAATTCCTTCTAAGACTGGACATTGCTAACAAGAGAGGAGTGGAAACACCAACCTGCTGTGCCTAAATCAGCAGGAGAACAGACACCTGTCCCTTACAATAGCTGTTGCCTTATAAAACAGGACTGGGGAACTTACATAGTTAAAGGTAAAGGTTGTCCCTTGACATTAAGTCCAGTCATGTCTGACTCTGGGGTTGGTGCTCATCTCCATTTCTAAGCCGAAGAGCCGGTGCTGTCCGTAAACACCTCCAAGGTCATGTGGCCAGCATGACTGCATGGAGCACCGTTACCTTCCCACCAGAGTGGTACCTATTGATCTACACACATTTGCATGTTTTCAAACTGCTAGGTTGGCAGAAGCTGGAGCTGACAATGGAAGCTCACGCTGCTCCCCTGAACTTACATAATCCCTTCCTATTTCCAATCCAATTGAATATGTAGGGATCATGAATATGAATTTCTGTGTGAATTCCAGCCAATATTTTAAAGCAGTTAAAATAAATTAAGCAATATGAAACTTTGCAGATTTGTGGATTAACAGAAAATCCATTAGGCCTGAACAATTTCAGTAAGGAAGCCATTTTACTTGATTTACATAATGACAGCAGCCAGGCCTTTAAATGGTAGTTATCCCACATAAAAATAAATACATTTTCAAAACACAAATGGAATAAAAGGAGTACAACTGAAAATTCACATCAACACTGCTAGGCCTGAAGACATATTCCTGAAGAAGGTTAAAAATAATGCATGGAAACTTACAAATATTTTATTTCAGTCCACCAGTTCAATGAACGAACAGAACAATGCAGACCATCTGTTCATGTAATATAGCTTTAATTGCTGGACTTTAAAATGCATCTCTCATCATCAAACTTTTTAATTCAGTCTCATATCATTTTTCCCCAGAACATGTATTGTTTCGTTTGGGCAATAGCATAGGGATGCAAACTCTCAAAAATTTCATATTCACATGTGAGGACTCCTCATGCTGAAGGAAAAAATTAGTATTATTTTGCAGTATTCCCCTCATATTTGAACATGTCAAAGCGTTGTGCAGAAATCATTCATGTGTTTCCTGTGTTCTTGAGTAGAAAATGTTTTTGTGCATATGCAAAAACGCACTTGCCAATATTCTACATCTGTTACATAGTTTCATATGCAACTAAGTAACATCTCCTGGTTGCTCTGCTTTACCCACATTAACAGCCAGCAGCCAGACTGGGTGAAGGAGATCCATTCAGCTGTTGATCAGGGTACAAGGAACATGATTTTTGCACCCGTTCCTGCAACTAACATGGCTGTGACAAGAACTTCAACAGGGGTCCTACTTCTGATTGTCACGGCCTCACTCATTAATGGGAGGTGTTTGGAAACACTATTCTCCTTTTGCCCTGACTTCCAGCTGGACAGACTTCTGTACCCTAATCTGGCTGCTGGCTGTTGAAGTAGGCAGAATTGAGGCATCATACAGCCTTACACATAAACTGAATAGTCTTTACAAAATACAGAACAGTTACAGATCCATAATTCTAGCTTACAAATCTGAAACTTTAATATTGAATGCAGGCGATTATTTTCTCCACAGAATAATTCCTCTGCAACATTGGGAGATTCTTTCTGGTCTTTCTGCTTCCTAATTGGATTTCCAACAATTGGGAACCAGTTTTTGATCTTGGAATGAATGATTGCAAATATGCTTCGACTGCTAAATCTCCCAGCCTAATTTTGTTTGCTATCCAACATGGCTAGTAAACAAAATTAGGCTGCTGCGGGGCTCCTGGAGAAGATGGGATTATTGCAGCATCTTTTTCTCCCTCCCCCGTCAGAAGCAGCGTCCATCCATTTCTTTTTGGAAAGTTTCCTAGACTCCTTCTCCAGAGAGGGCCCTGCTGGGAACTTGCATGGGGCGGGCACTGAAAAATCTCTGAGTTCCTCTCAGAGCATGATGGGAGTTGAATTTTTATCTCTCTCTGTTTCTCAGCCAATAAAAAAGCCTGGTTGTGTCCATGATCTGATTGGCTGAGAATGGACACAATTGGCGACTACTATTCCCAGAACCCTCTCTTGTGGTTTGTATTTTTTAAAAATGTTATGGTTAAAATTTAAAATTGGCGAATTGTTTTGAAACTTGGCAGGCCTGCAGTTGTAAATGGGCTCTAAAATTGAGGTAGGTTTCATGCAGATAGACCTTAAAATGACTGAGAACTGAGCCTTTAAAATTTTTCCATGGTAGGCAATGGGCCGAACCTTTGCTGAATGAAAACGGCAACACCCCTCCCAATTCAAGTAACTTTCTGGTAAACAGAATGAGGGGCTAGCTGACAATGGACCCCAAAATGGCATGCCTTTTGGGTGAATTGCACACCTCTACTGGCTAGTCCAAGGGGAGGGGAGATCTATCACAATTCTGGATTAGGATAAGTGACAGCAGACTGAGCCACAAAGCAAACTGCCCTTTTGTTCTGCTCTTCTGAACTTTCCTATACTGCCTTTATTTCTCACTCCACAGGTTTATTTTGGCCAGCTGCATGGCTACTCTGTAACCCTTAATTCTAGGTTTACTTTTCCTGAAGCTCAAGGTTTGAAAGTGACTGGCTACAATGTCATAGTTGGCCACAGTGATAGAAATCATGCAATTGAGTTCCAAATCAGTTAATAAAAAGACTTTTTGTGGGCTTAAATAGTGACCAATAAGACCTGGTGAAATTGTCCCAAAGTCTCAATGCTCTGAGAGACACTGGGGGGAAAGCAACAAGTTTTCCTTAGAATCAGAGACAGCAACAATCTCTTGCCTACTTGCAAATGGGTGAGTGAGCGGGGGAATGGACCATCTATTTCCTCCTTGAGTCATGTCCAACCTGGTATATGTCCAACCTGCCTAAGGTATATTCTAGACTTAAGTCTATCCGCTCTAGTAGTCGATAAAATCTGATGCTTTTAATCTGTTTTGCCAGGCTTTTCAACTTCCCACACTGTTTTTGGAGAGTATATGAAATGGACCACCAAATATTACAGATCATTTTTGTTCAAACTGATTCGGGCCCAAGCCTATTAGCTAGAGAAAGGAAGATCCAAAGTCAACTTCAGGGAAAACAGATGGGGAGAAATTAAGGCTGAGAAGAATTATTATCTTGTGAAGCTCTTCTAGATCAGGACACAAAAGAAAGAGTCCCCACTGTTATCTACAAATGGTGATCAGAAATACAAGTGGCAATTCTATTGTATGCGGTCTCTCTCCCAATTGGGAAGGAAATATAGGAACACAGGGGACACCACTGAAGGAAGAGGAAAGGACTATCAGATGGCATTTTTAGGAGAGTATTTCACTACTACCTCTCTGTTGCTGAAACACTATCTGAATTTAACACTATCTGAATTTAAAACAACATTGAAGACCAGTTTCTTCTGGCAGATGATTGTTAAATTATGGTTTTAAACTATGAATTTAAAACTCTATATTCATTGTTTTAATATGCATTGATCCCATATATTCCTGATGCGATGTGTTTTTATTGGTTATCTTTTCGTTCCACTTCCCCATTCTTTCATGTAATACCAGGAAAGGGCAACTACACTGGACTATTTCCCCCTTCAACCAATGTTTAATTGTTAGATGGATAAACTTGTAGTGTACTTAAAAAACAAAACAAAACATAGCCAAAGAGCTTGCAGGGGAAGACAAGAAAAAAAGGAAGAACAAACAGCATTAAATTTAGAGCCGCCAGACATGTTTTGTCTAAAGAACAAGTAGAATAGTGAGAGCCAAGTTCACTCAGCAGTAGAAAAAAAATATTCTCTTGTTTGTAAGTAACATTCAGGAGATGTAGCTATGACTTCAATATTTAAAAAGTAGCAAGGTTAAAAGTAAATTGAGAGTTAACAGCATCTTTTGAGGTATCTAAAGGAGTTAAACAAGGCTGCCCTCTCTCACAACTTCTCTTCATAACAGCATTGGAAGTGCTATAAAATCAAATACAGGAAGACTCTAATATAAGAGATTTAAAAGTTGGAAAAGTGAAACAAAAATATGTGCATATGTCAACAACTTAATGCTGTTGGTGGAAAACTCAACAGAATCAATAGATGTGGTAACCAGTTGTTGGCAAATTATGGCACAATATCAGGACTTAAGGCCAATAAAGGAAAAAAACCAAGATCATCGTTAAAAATTTGCAACAAAAAGGCAGACAAAAACTGACTGAAGATTCAGAATTTCAAATAGAAAAGCGTAAACTTTGGAATCTGGCTAACAGACAAGGTGTCAACAATATTTGAAAACAATTATGTTCAAGTTTGGAAGGAAATAAGGAAGGATCTTTTGAATTAGAAAAAGTTGTCTTTACCATGAAGAACTGCAGCATTAAAGAAGAATGCGTTACCAAAAATGATGTTTTTGTTTCAGACCATGCCAATGATCTTAAATGAAACCCCATTCACTCAATGGAGAAAGCATATCACACATTTTGTTTTGAATGGGGAAAAAGCCAAGACTCAAGTGGAAAGTACTTATTGATGATAAATGAAGAGGTGGACTTGATCTACAGACTTGAAGCTGTATTTTGAAGCATCTGCAGTTATGTGGATGAGAGATTGAATGATGCTAGAAGACAAGAGAACTTTGACTACAGAAGGTTATGATTTACCATTTGGATGGCACACATATATTTGGTGTGACGAATCCAAAATCGACAAGAGCTTTGCAAATAATATTATAAGAATGTTCTTGAGTTCTCTGGTCCTTCTTTGGACCTCAAATTTTGCATAGATCTTTTTCTTAGCATCATAGTAATAGTAAATATGCCTTATTTTTATATATAATCTTTATTTAGTTTTTTTAAAAAAGAATACATTATAATAAAATAGCATAAAATAGCGAGAATCTTTAGATATTTTTATTATTTTTAAATTAATTAAATATAATTAAAATAATATTAAATTATTTTTAAATAATTACAAATGATCATTTTGTTCTACCCTTTATTCAAAAATGCTTACACATATTATAACTCAGGACCTTAGCTATTCATAGTTGTACAGCTCAGCACAAAATGACTTTATCTGCTTTAAAGCTACTTTGAAGATCTATCTCTACATCTAGGTATTTGAGGTCACTATTTTAACAGCAGTTACAGCCTCAATTAAGAAAACACATACCTTGAAAAATGCAGAATACAATGTTGCTTATTTCAGGTAATCTTTTAGTGAGATCCTGTAATTTACTAGTGGCTTAAGCATTGGATTCTGACTGGAGCACAGGGTTTGAATGCCCACTGAGCCATAAACATCCACTCGGCATTCTGAAGCAAGTTGCACACTCTTAGACTCAGAAAACCTGGGGACAGTTTTGTTTCAGGATAACTTGGAAATGACATGGGGGCGCACATCAACAGTAAGTACTTAACACTGAAGAGTGAACAAGATAATAATAACCATCATAATCTTCGGTCAGTATTGCAGCCATCATTGCTGAGAAGAGTATTGGGGGAAGAGAAGAGTATTGGGGGATGGGACTAGAGGTGATGGGATGCATATATCCAGTAGAGTTGTGCGTGAATCCATTTTTTTTAAAAAAAAATTCAGCTGGTTTGGCTGGTTTGGTTTATTTGGATGCCGAATATAGCAAGGGCTCAGCCACCATCTTTTTTCATCCAAGACTATGCAGCTGTGATCGCAGTTACTTTTGGTTTCTATTCAGGAACACGTGGAGAATGGAGAAGCTGCTGTGTGCTTGCACGGGGTTTCCTGTGAGCCCGGCCTGTTGAGCCAATCAGCGTAGAAAAAAACTGTGATATTTCTTACCCAAGCTGGGTCTATATAAACAGGGCAAGCATCTCCATTCCTCAGTTAGAGGCATATTGACCATGCTTCAATCCGATTGCCACTCACAGCTTTAACTTTTGGCTTGGCTTGACTTCACCTTTTACTAGCATTTTGGCTCCAAAACTAATAGCATTAGCAGCAGCAAATCTATTTCTTTAAATCTAATTTTATTATTTGATTTTTCTTTATTATCTTGATTATTTATTTAGTGGGACCATATGGACACCGAAAACGGATTGCAGTTCAACCGAATTGCACAACCCTAATATCCAGGGAGCATTTGCAGAAGAAAATATGTGAGCATTGTGTTGCTCCTATGAAACTCCTTCAGGAGATGAAATAGCTTTTTCTGCTGTCTGCAATTTGTGAAAGACTAGAAGAGGGATAAGTTTCTGTGCCTATTGCCCAGGGAAGAGGCTCTCACCAGAGAGGAAGAAAGGGGGCTTGTCATGGCAGCCACATTTGTGGAGCCCTGCAAAGAGCTCAACTAAAAAATTACTCTCAGGGTGCCTTCCTCGCTCCCATGCTGATGTAACACAAAGGGTTTGGGTCATGTTGTGTTCTTAAGTAGGTTGGTAGAGTGCAGTACAGTGCAGAACAGCAAGTATGGATTTGCCTGCTCAGCTCCTCTCTGTAACAGAGATGAATAACTGTCGATGTTTACCGCCTGCTGTGAGCAGAATGAGGAAAAATTGCATCCTCTTCCCTACTTTTCTGCATTAGGTCTAAGCTAAATATCAGTGCAAGCTCCTTTACTCTGCAAATCACTTCTCTGCTTCTTTCCTTAGTATACTCAACTTCTCAAAATAGATAGCAATTTCTGTGATCCTCTGAATTTTCAGAATACAAATAAAAATAGATAGCAGAAGCGTACTTGGCATGCATTCACTGTATTCAAAGGAACTGATTTTCTGGGCAGGGAATGCACTAGGAGAACATGTAGAGATTTTTACCTTACAAGAAAAAAACAAACAGGGAGAGGTGCAAAGGGGATTGATAGAGGTGTATAAGATTATAGATGGTGTAGGGAATTGTGAATAGGGAGTTTTGGAAATTGGAACATGAATAGAGGACCTTGAAATAGGGAGCCTTCAGTGAGATTCACTTAGAAACAACCTACCCCCTGGCAAGTATTTGGATACAATGTTTACAGGTAGAGTCATGCAAAAATCATGCTGGGTACCCTGGATCACCACTGTCAATTAGAGCTTACAACGCCGTTCTAGTTAAACCAAGGGTTTAACTAAAACACAGTATAAGACAGTTTCATATGTTCCTATGAAGTTCAGCTATCCCATTTCACTTGTTCCCATCCCACCATCAACTCAACCATCACTGTGAGATAGTTTTGTTCTCCAGCTTTTTGTTCCATTTATTATTAACTTAAGGAAGATCACATCATGGGTGGATGGCGTTGGTCAAGAAAGAGTGCAACAACAAATGATTGGAATAGAAGTAGCATTTATATTTTAGCCAATCTTATATATATATATCATCACTACCATCACCACCAAAGGCTATCAGTCATGGCTGAGTATGATTATCTTCCAAGGGTAGAGTCTTGGCAGTGGGTCTGTTAGTGACTGTATTCTGGATCTACATGTTTGTTTGTTTTTTTTGCAGTGAAGACATACATTTCCAGATGGAAGGCAATCCCAAAAAGAGTTTGCTTGATGCACCTTCCTCTTGACATGTTTTTCTCTTTTGCCCTCTATTCATACCTCTTCAAAATCCATAGCACTGTTGATAACAGCTGACCTCCAGTTAGAATGCTCTAGGGCTAGAGCTTCCCAGTTCTCTGTGTTTATTCCCCATTTTTTAAAGTTAGCTTTTAAACTCATCTTCAAATCTCTTTTGCTTTCCATCGGCATTTCATTTTCCATTCTTAAGCTGAGAGTAAAATAATTCCTTTGGGAGATGATGATTGGACATTGGATCATTGTGGCCAGTACATCAAAGTTGATGGCAGAGAATTACTGCTTCAGTGCTGGTCATATTTGCTTTTTCTGGAATACTGTTTTGTCCACTTATCTTCCCAAGATATTTGCAGGATTTTTCAAAGACAACGTTGATGGAATTGGACTTCCTCCATGCTGCAAGCTCAACCCAGGTCTGTTGTTGTGGGATAACCTCTTCACCCATGATGGAACTGTGGTTAAGGAGGTTATGGTAATGGTCTTTCCAATGTAGTACAATGGAATTTTTGTCCTTTCAGAGTGTGGGTCAATTTGATGAACCTAGAGGGTGTATGCCATGATTTATTGGGCCATAAATGACCTTTGTGGCTTTAAAAAATCCCCGTGTGTCATGGACATCTGTGAAGTGTTGGACTTCTTGAGCCTTTTTTGCCCACCAGCTGTTCTTAAGTTCTCTCATCCTTCTTTGGACCTCAGCTTTTGCACAAGCATAGGTCTTTTTCTTAGCATCACAGTTGATGTCTCTTTGCTATCTTTGGAAGTCTTTCTATCAATTATATTTGAATTTCATTATCATCAAACCAGTCTTGATGTTTCTTAATTTGGTATACAATAGTTTGTTTACAGGATATAATGACAGAAGTCTTCGGTTTATTCCAATGTTCCTCAGTGTTTTCAGGGTGTTCCATAGGTAGTTGATCCTGGAGTGTTGTTTGGAGAGAGGTTCATTTAGAAGGTTTGTGAAGGGCTTGAGCATTCATTTAATGCATTTTTCTTCTTTGGAGCCTACATTTGGAAGTGATCTTGATGGCTGTCTAATTGAATCTAATTAGCCGGTGGTCTGTCCAGCAGACATCGGTGCTTGACCTGGCTCTTGTGAGAAATACATTGCAGTGGTCTCTGACATATATAATTATATTGTCTAAGAGGAGTCAATGCTTTGACGTGTGTTCTTCCATCATGTCTTAAACTTATTTTTTCTGGCAGAAGAATGTGTTAGTGATAATATGGTTGTGTTCCGCACATTTGTTGAGAAATAAGATGTCATTCGAGTTGCTGCTTCTACCCTCGTTTTTCCCTATGGTTCTTGGCTACAGGTAGGAATCTCACCCAACTCTTGCATTAAAATCACTCAGGGGGATGATTTTGTCCTCCTTAGGTATATTGGAGAGGATGGTATCCAGCGAATAGTAGAATTTTGCCATTGATGTCTTCAGATTGTTCTTTGGCTCCTCCCCTATGATCCCACTGTCACTGGAGACCACTCTGGGAGTACATGAATCTGACAGCTTAGCTCATAGGTTCACTGGAAAATGCAAGCCCCTTCACCATGACAAGGTGACAATCCAGTGAGGGGGCAATCTTATATAAGGAGGCTGGTGTGAGTATACGTACCTTAGTTAAGAGATGTTTTCATGACCATGTGCTCACATTGATGGGCTATGGAAAACTCTAAGTAAAGATTCCAGTTTACCCACTTGTGGGAATCCTATTTCTCTAGTTTCCACCCCACCATCCACTTGATTATCACTGTGTGAGATTTCTGCTCTTCAACCTTTTGTTGCATTTAAGATCAACATAAGAAAGATTGCATCACATGTGGATGGACTCAATCACAGAAGACTTTGAAGAACTGAGCAGGGCAGCTGGTGACATGGTAACTTGGAAGTCGTTAATTCACGTGGTCACCATAAGCTGAAGCCAGCTTGAAAACAGCCAACAATAACAAATGGCTAGCATAGGAGTAGTCATATATTTTATTCACTGTAATATGAGGGGGGTAGTGTGTTTCTGGGTGTACTTTTTAAATCCCTAACAAACAAATCACAGAGGTATGCAATGTGCTGAAGTGACTGTGGGTACAAAATGTGCATCTAGTAGCGGTGTCATTCACTTGGGAAACCCATCCTCCATCTATTATTAAGAGGATGGAAGCAATCTTGCTGGTGTCTGTGTGTATGTTCACAGCTGTCTGGCAATTGGAGGGCAGCACAGACCGCAGAAGAAACATCACCTCAGCTAGCTGCTTGTGGGTTGAATAGTAGTGAGTCACTATTTATCCCTGTCAACTGCAGGCCCTATTAACTATTTTTAATGAATTACCACTGCTTTTACTTTTGCCATCAGCCATGACCTTCACCATTTAGAAACACACGGTCTCTCATAAACGATAGCCCACAACAGAGAAACCTGAGAAGAATTCTATCACGGCTCAAACTACAGTATCTATCACTAAAACAAACTGCTCATTCTAGCTGAAGAGACACTCTTATATATCATGGAACCAGCCTTCCATATTTTGAAATTTACTGCTCTGGGTTGGATAGTTACCCCTCCCTCCACAATCTTTCTCACTCTCTCACTCTCTCTCTCTTAAAGAGGCCAAGCAACCTTGTTCACTTAATACTTTTGATAAACTTCTACTGACAAGGAGCTTGATTAATGATGGTTAAAAGAATTGAATCAAGAGTCAGAAAGACAGGGCCAAAAAAATCAGACTGCCTGGCTGATGGAAACCAGCGTCTGCACAGAAATATATGACGGACCCTCCTTTTTGCCATGCCAAGTAATTACTCGCACAGGCCTGTTGTAATAATTCCTATTACAGCCAAAACGGAAAAGTCAGTAACTCACAGCCCTGGGACAAGGTGAAGGCAAGGCCAGAGTAGCACAGATCAATATTTCATTTACTCACTGAGGTTAGCTTCTATCCCAGTATCAAATTCTCTTACAGAAAGCCATGAAAGAAATGAGGTTTGCTGAAAAACACCCAATACCAGGGCCCTCATTTCCTTGGGGGTGCTCATAGACTAAGCAGAGCAACAAAACCTTTCAGCAGAACAATATGCACTCAAGGTCACTCATTACTCGCTCCTGTTGGAAAATAAAGTGCCATTAGCCTGATATGAGTAATGTACATCAATCAGCTTCAGACCAGCAAAAGTATGTTTTCAGCTTTCTATCGGCTGCTGAAAATGAATGAGCTGTTAACACTTTCTGAGCAGTTTGACAACTCTGATTTTTTTTTTACCTCTGGCATTATCATTCCTTTCAAAGTAGGTTCATTATCATCTCATCATTTTATAATCAAAACAGTTTTTTTTTTTTTTGCATTTTGATTCACTCCCCCCTATTCCTTGTACCTATGTTAAGAACAATCTGATGTTGCTACACATAATGTGTTATGGGGAAACAGCAGCAAAACCAGCAACAACAACAACACTATGTAACAAAATTTGAAAAAAATCTGTTCCTGGTTTGAAAGTGTCATTCCTGTTTAATTGTACCATAATTACTTTGAAAGTAGTTGTTATACTCCAGAAACTTCATTTTTGTGACTGTCACAAACTATAGTGAATTGGTTGAAACTCGATGAGATATTTATTGGAAAACTATAGTAAAATCCTGCAAAAATGACATTTATAACCCAGGAACAAGTATTGTGTTCTACAATGCAATAATAATAATATATTTCTTTCCTACCACACACTGATCTGGTTATACAAAGTCACAGACATGAAGAAGGAAGCAAAATCATTAATGTGTTTTTCTTGTGCATATTCAGTTCTTATGAGTTGTTTAAGTTGCTTAACAGGGTGTTGAGTCAAATAGAAAGCCTCTCAGATACAGGGGGAGACCACATGCCCCCCTCCAGAATGGTCCCAGTCTGAGGCAACAACAGCCCAAAGGCATGAAGCCTGGCATGAGGTCTCAACAAAATGGAGACCATCAAATGAAGGCTTCCTAATATATTGGCAAAGGCTATAAAGCTGAACATGAAGCCTAAAACAAGATGGATGCCTCTCAATACAATGGCAAGATTTAAAGCCTAACATGAGGCCTGAAACAAAAGAGAGCCACCTGAAAAAATATAATTGCAATAGCTTAAAGCCTAACATGAGGCCATTGTTTAACTCCTAACATAAGGCATGCAATAAAAGGTAGACTTCAGTATGTGGTGACACAGTTAATGAGTGGAATTGCCTGTGCCTTCGTGGGGCTGAGAGAGTGTGACTCCCTCTGACAACAATTCGTTAAACATAATTTTAAAGGAAGGAGTTGTCTGCAACCTTCCTATGTGGCCCAGTAGTCATGACTGGAGACCAAGAGAGTGTGACTCACCCAGGCAAAACTTACTAAGAATTTATTCTAAAGCAAGGAGGGAGGACAAACCTCCTCTGCTACAGAATATGCCTTCCTTAAGGAGACCCAAGACACTAGGTACTGGTGGATGAGGAGGGAAACTCTGCTTAGTGCAGCTACCTAGAAATTATACTTACCCTGGCCAGAAAGTGATATGTCCATGACAATTTGTAGATATTGATCACCTCCGCCCACAGATCTGTATGTCCCGAGCTGAAAATCACATCAAGGGTAGGATCTACCAAATGTGTAGATCCAGAAACCAATTGTGATAGGCCTATGTTTGTCATGGATACCATGGACACTAGAGCCGCACCTGACAAATTGGCCTCCACTGGTATGTTGAAATCACCCAGAAGCAAAAGTCTGGGGTACTCCAACAACATCTCCAAGGATAGTTCTGTGTGCTCTGTCAGGGAGTTTGTTAGGCAGCAGGGTGGACAGTACGCTAACAGAATCCCCAATCTATCCCTAGTTTTCAGACTCAGGAACACACACTAAATGTGATTCAGCTTCCTAATAGGTATGCTGGTCAGGTTAAGATGGTCTTTTTAGACCAAGAATACTGTAGACCTCAGATGTTGTATTTCAATGTTGATGTTGATTTTTGTGGAGAGGTGGTCGCCAAGGTAGCAGAAATTGTCAACATTTTCTAATGTTACACCATTAAGCTGTATTTCTAGCATTGCAGTGGGATTGGCTGGTGCCTGTTGAAAGATCACTTTGGTTTTCTCGATGTTCAGTGAGAGTCCAAGCTTTTGGTATGCTTCTGCAAAGGCTTTTAGAGTGGCTTGTAGGTCTTCTTCTGACTGGACTGGATTTTTCTGAAATCAACAGAGCAAGAATTAAGTTTGGGTTGTTGTAGGTTTTTTCAGGCTGTATGGCCATGGTCTAGAGGCGTTCTCTCCTGACGTTTCACCTGCATCTATGGCAAGCATCGTCAGAGGTAGTGACCTCACTACCTCTGAGAATGCTTGCCATAGATGCAGGCGAAATGTCAGGAGAGAATGCCTCTAGACCATGGCCAGGCCCGTAGCCAGGATTTTGATTGGGGGGGGGGGCTGAGTTTGATTCGGGGGGGGGGGCTGAGTCTAAGTGAAAGAGGGTCTACCCTAGCAAACCTTTTGTATCGTTACCCCAATACCCCCATGCATATGAGATATATTGAGCATGGTGATCAGATCATGATATGAATAAACATAACAGTTTAAATAATGTACCAGTAAGTCCTTTCCGCAGACCACCATGAGAATTTCGGGGGGGGCTGAAGCCCCCAAGCCCCCCCCCCCCCCATCTACATGCCTGACCATGGCCATACAGCCCGAAAAAACCTACAACAACTCAGTGATTCCGGCCATGAAAGCCTTCGACAAGAATTAAGTGTGTTATATTGCATTGAAACCTAAAAAAAAAAAAGATTTTTCACTGCTAAAGGGGTCATGTATCAAGACCAAGATAGAGATGGAAATGATTTTTTGACTGTATAGCCAGGCTCCTAGAGAGTGTGACCTGCCCAAGGTCATCCAGTTAGTTTCTTTAGATTTTAGTGCCTTGAGACATTAATATACCTATATAGATTACTATTAGTGTGGATCATACTTCACAGACTATTTGAAATGTTGTGAAATTTTCTAGTAAAGGTCTCATTGTGTGTGTGTATGTTGGACAAATGTTATGTTAGATTGCTGAATGCTATGTAAACATAACAGAAATGTCTGAGTTTAATATGACTACAACAAGGGTTTCTCCACAGCACTAATTTTAAAGGGGAGAAATCCATTGTGATTAATTTAGTGCTTGCATTTCAATACTGACAGAAGAAGATAACTCAGTCCAATACAGTCATCTCAAGAAAGACATTCTGCAGTGGTTACAAATTGACTTTTTATGGAGAAAATAAGACTATTCCTAACCTATGGCACTGATATTATATTTTGTTAATATTTTATGAAATAAAAGTCCTCCCATTAGAGGTGGCAAATGGCTTTATAATTATAGCACTTTGCTGAACAGAATGACTTCTCCATTTCATGGAAAAAGGACAAAATACAATTTCATTACCAGCAGCCAATGTCATTCCATTTTTCTAAAGGCTCCTGAGATTGCTATTCACTACTCTTCCCGCACTCCCTTTTCCAAATATTAGTGCAATTATTTAAAAAGAAAATGGGGGTACATCCTTAGTTGCACGCATTGCTAATTAAATAATTGCATTTGCAAACTTCATTTTGAAAAGAAAATAGCATTTCTGAGGAGCGTACTTACAAATGTATCTACAGATGCTTGCAACATAGCCCCAACAATCCATTTTGCAGGAGAGAAAAATTCGGAGTAAGTTGAGATTCCTCTTCCATTTTCCCACTTCTTTTCTCTCCACTCCTGACACTTTCCTTCCAAGGTAAATACTTATTTCAAATCACACAGACAAAGAAAATGTTGGTGGGTGATTTTAAGCTGGAAACGACTAGGAGGAAAGTGTTATGTCCACATTATGGTAACAGTAATCCCTCGCTACTTTGCGGTTCGCTATTTGCGGACTCGCTGTTTTGCAGTTTTTCAATAAATATTGATGTAAAATATTTACATTACATTATTTATGCGATGGTGGTGGTGAGCAGCTCTGCCTGGCAGCCAATGGGCCTCAGAAAGGGAAGCTGGTGTGTGGGCCAGGCTGGTCACGAAGTGAGGTCTACTGCACTACTGCAGCCCCGGAAGTGGCTCTGGAGGTGGTAGTTAAGAGCTGCATGGATTCTGAAAACCATGTACAACTTGCCTTCAGGACACCTCTTTGGGGAGGGGGGATTTTTCTCTTCCCTGGCAGCACACGCCCTCGGCCTACAGGGTGCAGGCATCAGCTAAAGTGGTGGGCATAAATAGAGGCAGAGGCAGCAGCAGCAAAAGCAAAGGCAACTCTAGCAGAGGGAAGGAGGAAGAGCCAGGACCAGCCTCCTTCCCTTCGCCTCTCGAGTCCATTTCCCCAGCTCTAGTGACACCAATGCACCAGGCAAGCACAGCAGAGGTGGGGTAAGGAAGCACAAGGGTTAGATGAAGTAAGGACGCTATAAATATAGTGTCCTTACTTCACAGATTTTCAGTTTTCAGGGGTGGTCCTTGAACGTAACACCTGCGATAAATGAGGGAACACTGTACTACTTTCACACACACTCCCTCTTTCTCATGACGTCTATCTATCTATCTCACCATGGAGTCTGCTACATATATTTGCATATTGCTTGCTCTTAGGAAACTATGTAGTGCTAAAGGTTTAGCTCCACTGGTTTGATAAAAGTTAACCTCTTGTTATTACCTGCTAGTGGCATTTAGCAGAATCTTTTAATACAGTTTTATAATGTTACTATAACAGCTCTGCTAATAAGTAAATAGATACGATATCTGCTGCCCAGGGTTTGTGAAGTGAAGTGTCAGGTTCATCTGATTACAATGCACTCGGTGAAGGCCACCCTTTTGTTTTCTGCAGTAGTGTGCAAGGTGCTCCTGAAAGTTCATAAACGGGAATGTTGGTGGTAGCCATCTCTTCTTGTTTGCACTTTTGGTTCTCAAAAGTGATTGTGAATGTGTGCCTGTGAATGTGATGATTTCACATTCTGTGCCGCTAATAGCTGTTTTCCATAACTGAGTTCAATTCATATGTTCTATTTTCAGTTCACAGGGGGAGGTCCCAATGCTTATATATATAGTCAAACCAGCATTGCAGATTCACTGAAGAGATTTGCTCTACATTGTCAAGGATCAACACATGATACATTTTATATATTTATATATAACTCCATGCTATTTATATAAAGAAATCTATTTGTTTGTCAATCTATATATCTATTCACTTTGCCATTGCTATCTGTTGGGATTTGGTACCAAAATCCATAGATGCTTACAGCCCATTATATACAATGGATTAGTGAAATGTTATTCCTTATATAAACTGGCAAAAATCAAGGTTTGCTTTTTTGAAAATATCTTGGATGAAAATATTTTGAATCTATTAATTCAAGGATCTATAGGCCTAACTACAATGTTTATAGAAGGAAAATTGCAGGTGTGCCTTTCAATAGGAGATATATGGGGAGGGAGGATGGATAGGGAGAAGGGAGAGAGAGATTAGGAGATGGGAAAGGCAATCGAGGAAAAGAGGCAAATGTTTGGGGGAAAAGAGAAGTGTGTGAGTTCTTAACTTTCTCTTGCCTGCCCAGATCTTCCTCTGTATTTCAATTTTTTTCATTGTTGGGCCTCACCATTCTTTGAATGAGACTTCCCTTCCAGATCTCTTAATTATTCCTAAGCACAAATAATTTAATTTACCAATTATATTATATTTTATATTAAGTTATATTTTTATATTATATTTAATTTACCAACAATACATTGAATACCCTATATACTCGAGTATAAGTCAACATGAATATAAGCCGAGACACCTAATTTTGTCACAAAAAACTGAGAAGACATATTGACCTAAGTATAAGCTGAGTATGGGAAATGCAGCAGCTATTGGTAAATTTCAAAATAAAAATAGATGCCAAAAAAATTACATTAACTGAAGCAACAGTGGATTTTAAATGTTTTTGAATATTTACATAAAACTGTAATTTAAGATAAGACTGTCCAACTCGGATCAAATTATTATTCTAACCTTCTTCAATTACATATCCTTCCAATAATCACCATAGTTTGTTTCAATTATACATTTTGGGGAAAATGCTGTGTATATATGAATAAGGAAAAGTGGGAAATCCTGGTGCCGAGAGAGGAGAAGAAGGCTTGCGCTGCACCAAGAGAGGAGGAGAAGAAGGCGTGCACTGTGCTGAGAGAGAAGGGGACGCTGTGCAAGAGAGGAGGAGAAGGAGAGCTGGGTGGCTGTGCAGAGAGGCGAGGGTCCTGGCAGGAAGGTGTGGGGCTGAAAGAAGCCCTTCTTTCAGCCCACACCTTCCTGCCAGGACCCTCACCCGAGTATAAGCCAAGGGGGGCTTTTTCAGCCTAAAAAAGGGCTGAAAAACGAGGCTTATACTCGGACATGTATTGCTTTGTCTAGTATAAGGGCATTGGCATGTTTTCCATTTTTTTTACACATCATCACCATCACAGGAGTATTTTGAGACATTTCAAAGTGGTCCTAAGTAACTGTTTGTATTTGCTGTTCCCTGTGGCTCTGGTTTTCAGGATAAGGTTAAACAGTACCCTTGGGACAAATTTAACTGTCTCAGAAAGAGCAAGCCCTCTTTTATTACACGGTGTGCAGCAGGAGAGAATAATCTTTTGGAAACAAAGAAGGCATTTTAGAGGGGTAGAACTCATTTAAAGTTCAGAGGTGCCCTGCATGTTAGTAATCATAGCCTTCTAATTCTTTGCAGATTGTTATGAAATACTTAGTCTGACAATGGATCACCGTACCTGGAGAATGTACTGTTTCCCAGTGCCATAGGAATATAACTTTTTTTACAACTGAAAGAATGCCACCTGCTGACTGACTGAACCAAAATCTCGCTTTCTAAAAAATCAGCCATGCATAAAAATTGCAATTGCATGGCTGAGAAGAGAAGCCAGTCTGGCAAAACAGCTGCAAGGATAAGAAAGTATCAGATAACAGAAGATTAAGAACACAGCTCAGAGTGCATTAGGTTAACATCCTACTTTACTATCTCCCTCATAACTAGAAGCTGTAATGTTCTACCTTCGATTATGTTGTTGTCTATGGGTTCTGCCCCAGGAAGGTTCTTTGTTTAGGTAGCAAAAACTTTGGTGGGAAAATGTTTTTTAAAATATCAATTAAAATATAAATACAGTTAAAATATCAATGGCTTTAGGGTTACCCACAAGTGCAAATTGATAATTATTCATTTATGCACTCTGTATGAAACAGCTGTCCCCATATATCTTTCATTTGTGTGAATGTGACCCTCTGCATTTATTTTCTTGTCTTGGCCAGATTCTATTTTCTGGCTATTGAAAACTGTGAATACATAAGTGTACTTTAATCTTTGGAGAAAATGCTCAATGTCCCACCTACTCACATTTTACACAGAGATTTTGCATCTTGCATGTTATATATAAGCAAGGCTCAACTAGTAGAGCACTTACCTGAAAAGGGATGGATCCATTTTCCATTGTATAGCTGCTGCTTTCATGGCCAGTTCAGATTGTACTGCTTCCATGGCCAGTTGAGACTGGAGGAATCCAAATGCTGCACCATATTCCTGCCAGAGATTTGGCACCAGGCAAAACCTGCAGCAGCTGAGGCCATAAAACCAAATGTCTGTAAAAAGTGAGAATGGATTCACTGCCCCAGAGGTAATAGATCTACTGAATGCAAACAGACATTATGTGACTGAGGTCCAGGCTACATAGTATGTGACAGATTTCTTCAAGACTGTGAATGAGTTTTAATGAAAAGCTAAAATAGCGAGCCCTAACTGAGAAATGGCTAAAGAACAGAAATACTTGCATTTTACCCCCTCTCTCCAATCTGGCTATTTCCCAACATAAAATTGTTCACAGACTAGGTTTTGTAAGAAGTTTAAAATGTAAACCTTTCTGTCAACAATGCATAATTGTTCTATTTTTCATATTACTGCAAGAAAGCCTTCAGTTCTACACAAAATGGCAACACCAGTGACACATTTTCTGCAAAAGGATGCAGAAAATGACAGTTCTATGTGGAAAATCATGTGCTCCACAAAACACGCAAAAAAGCAGTTGAGGAGCAGGGGTTACATAGTTCTCCGCCACTCCCTGAAACAATTCTGCCATTTATTCATTTATATGTTCAAACTGTTCTGTTTCTCATTTAAAAATAAATACTTGGAAATTATTTCATCTTCCTTTTGTATGAGGTCAAATTTTGTGTTAATTAAGTAAATTGCCTTAAATGTTTATATTAGAAAGTATAGCTTCTCATCTATCTTTTAATGCTAAACTTGATTAACAGCGGAGAAATCTTTGTGGCAATTTCAAAAGTCAGACTTTGAGAGAGAAAAAATCACTTCTGTTTTGAAAATAAGTTTCTCTATTGGGCTTACTTTTTATTAAACAAATAATATAGAAAATCTTGCAATCTTATCATTATGATAATTATTGAAGACATTGGCCACATTTGAGCAATGTATATAGACAAGAGTGAGCTGCAACAGACCTTAGGTTTGCATATTTCTTTCTTCACTCTTCTTTTCTCATTCTGTCATGGAGAGGATATTAAAAATGCTTGCTTTCTATTTATCTTAAACCTTATGTCTGAAATCAGACTATGATTATACCTATCATAGTTTGATTTCAGACAAGACAACTTCATTTCTGAAGTTGATTTGCTAAAATTAATACTGATAATTTTAGGTTTGAGCATTGGACTACAAGGGTTCAAATCCCTGTTTGGCCATGAAAACCTCTTGGTTGATCCTGGAGAAGAAAATCCTGTGAGAGATTCACTTTAGGGTTACCTTAAGTCAAAAAAGACTTGAAGGCATGCAACAGCAGCAGCAACAGCAACAACATTAATTAAAATTCCGAAACCACAAAATGTGGGAAATGGTGGATGGAGAAAAGAGGGAATGTGTGACACCAATACTTACTGCAGCCAATGTGTGTCCTCAATGTATTCTGAATGTGGAAAAAGATAATAAAAATCCTCTTTCCTCTTCCTAGACTGTGTTTCCCAATCTTTGCAGAAAGCTTTCATGTATCAGAAGGTGAACACTGTATCTATCTCTCTATATCCACTCCTAAAATACCACTCTTAGCTGACATAGAAAATTGGTGAGAGGCAGGCCCGTAGTCAGGATTTTGTTTCAGGGGGGGCTGAGTCTGAGTGAAAGAGGGTCTACCCTAGCAAACCTTTTGTATTGTTACCCCAATACACCCATGCATATGGGATATATTGAGCATGGTGATCAGATCATGATACGAATAACATAACAGTTTAAATAATGTAACAGTAAGGCCTTCTCGCAGACTACCATGAGAATTTCGGGGGGGGGGGCTGAAGCCCCCCAAGCCCCCCCCCCCGGCTACATGCCTGGTGAGATGGTATGGAACAAATGATTCCTTTTCATTCCCTCATGTCTGTCTGTCTGTCTATCTATCTATCTATCTATCTATCTATCTATTTGGAGGACACCTTTTTGTCCTCCAGTGACCTTCTTTCCTCAAACCCAGAAGTGGCATTTTGGTCATGTTTTGTTTGGGAAGAAGTAGCAGATGTAGTTTACAGAGAATCTAGACCAGGGGTCCTCAAACTTTTTAAACAGAGGGCCGGGTCACAATCCCTCAAACTGTTGGAGGGTCAGATTATAATTTTTTTTAAAAAAAATACACGAATTAATTCCTATGCACACTGTACATATCTTATTGGCAGTGCAAAAAACACTTAAAACAATACAATAATTAAAATGAAGAACAATTTTAACAACTTATTAGTATTTCAATGGGAAGTGTGGGCCTACTTTTGGCTGATGAGATAGGATAGGTGTTGTTGTTGTGTGCTTTCAAGTCGTTTCAGAGTTAGGTTGACCGTAAGCGAGGGCTGGGTAAATGACCTTGGAGAGCCGTATCCAGTCCCCGAGCCTTAGTTTGAGGATCCCTGACCTAGACCATGGAAAATGGAGCAAGTTGCTTTACCCTGTGATACAAAAATTAAGCCATAGAACTTATCAGAATTGTCAACTTATTTCAGTAACAAAATGTGTAGTTATTCGAAAATGATTTCAACCATAAGTGAAGGCTGGTTCTCACACTTTTCTCCAGTAGTGCATAGATTGTTTCACCCAGTCTTCTTAAAATTCCCTACTAAATGAATATAGAAGCAGTAAGGTATAAATGCTTCTTGTAGGAATATTATCCAGTGATATACAATTATGTTTGTCACTTCAACTACTGTCAGGTATCTCTACAGTGCCTGAAGTACTACTGTGTATGTTTTGCACAAGGAGTAAAAGAACATCAGAGAGAGAATTTCAGTGTTAATATTTCTGCAAGTAACCCTACCATGAATAATGGCCACCATTTCCTATGTTTCTTGATAAAAAGTCATAGCAGCTGGTTTTTGAAATCATTTATTTATAACAGTAGCATTATAGCAGAACAAAAAGCATATATTAGATCATAAAATAATACTAGTTATTCTGCTATGTTAAATACTCTCAATTTATATACTTAATTGCAGGTAGTCATGCATCAGAAAGAAACAAGTTCCATCCATTTCTTTGTCTTTTAAATGCTATCTATTTAATGGTTTTTAAAATATCCCATATTTTACCTACCCATTTTTGTTAATTAGACTTTCCTAATATATTGCAAAAGTCATTACACAGCTATAGTTAAATTCGGAAGTAACTTATGTTTGCTTTGTGCTACTTTATCTGCAAAATGAACAGGAAAAGGAAGAGAATCATATCTCAATCTCACATGTCTGGATTCAACAGCTACAAACACCCCAATTATTCTGCTTATGGAAAATTAAGAAGCCAATATATCCCATGTATTCATGCACATGAAGATTGTGGGCCCTTCTACACTGTCCAAAAACCCAGAAGAAAGCACATTAAAATAACCTGCTTCCTCCTGGGTTTCAGTAGGGATGGCATCCAGCCCCTTATTCCCCCCCCCCCCCCAAAAAAAACTTACTTGAGGGGCCTGTCCTCCTGACGCTTGAAAATGACATGTCAGGAGGTTGTTGGTGGTGGTGGTGGTGGTGGTGGAGAATCCCTAGCACTCTTCCCCTCCCCACATATTCAAGTGAATCCTTGGAAGTGCTGGAATAGAGCTAATGTTCCATGGTCTTCAGGTTAACCATGCATTTAGACCACAGAATTAATGCAGTTTGACACTACTTTAACTGTCATTGCTCAAGGCTATAGGATCGTGGTCTCTCTAATTTCTTTGCCAAAATAAATGCTGTACTTCACACACCCCAGGATTCCATAATATTGAACCTTGTCCATTAAAGTGGTGCAAAACTGCATTAATTCTATAGTCTAGGTGCACCCAAGAAGCATACAGTGGGCTTGTTTGATAATGTTAACTGCCTTAAGTTGACTTTGACTTATGGTACCTCATGAATCTTCATGTCAATCTATCCTTAGCAACACTACTCATGTCTTACAGGCCCAAGGCTATGGCTTCCTTGATTGAATCTGTCCATCTGGAATGATAATATTATAGTAATACTTTATTTGTAGCCCCCCCCCCCCCCACATCTCTCCGAGGGGACTCAGGGTGGCTTTCAACATAATAAAGGCAAACATTCAATGCCTGTATAAAACAGAAATAAAAATATAAACAACAAACTATAAAATACATTACACAAGTTAAAACAAGGAATTTAAATAATAACAATTAAATAATCAACATTTAAACCATTAAAAGCCAGGTAAGATAGCATATCAAATCCATTTCTGATTCTGTTCCATTTATTAATGTTATAAGCTCTATTCCTTCTTCTCGGCATATGCATAAGGGCATAGAAATGTTTTAATTTGCTTTTTAAAAGTGAGTAAGGGGGGCATTTTGATCTCCTTGGGGAAGGCATTCCAAAGATGGGGGGCGACCACCGAGAAGAACCCCCTCTCATTCCCACCAGCCGTGCTTGAGACAGAGAGGGAACCAAGAGAGGGCCTCCTCAACTAATCAGAAAGCTCATACAGGTTTGTACAAGGAGCTGTGGTTTTCTAGATAGCTTGGGCCCAAACTGTTTGTATTTAGCCCGGAAGCAGACCAGCAGCCAGTGGAGCTGCCCCAAGATGGGAGTTGTCCGCTCCCTGAACAGTCCTCCGGTTAGTAGTCTGGCTGCTCATTTCTGGACCAGCTGAAGCTTCTGAACTATCTTCAAAGGCAACCCCATGTAGAGAGTGTTGCAGTAGTCCAAGCAGGATGTGACTAAAGCGTAGACTACCATGGCCAGATCTGGCGTCTCAATGTACAGGTGCAGCTTGCACACAAGTTTTAAGATGCTCCTGGTCACCACCGACACCTGGGGTTCCAAGGTCAATAATGAGTCCAGGATCACTCCCAAACTGCACACCTGGGTCTTCAGGGGGAGCGTGACCCAATCCAACACAGGCTATAATCCCATACCTGGCCTGCCTCTGTCTTGTCTGGATTTAGTTTCAACTTATTAGGCCTCATCCATTCCATTACTGATGACATGCCTCGGTATAGGATCAGGACGGCATCCTTGGCATTGGGGAGGCCCAGGGCTTCTCTGGATGAGCAGTTTAAAGGTCCCTCCCTAAACTACGAGCTCCAGAATTCTGCAAGAGTCAGTCACAGAACTTAAAGTCGATTAAAGTGGGAAAATGATCAAATGTGCTGAGGCCCTAAGTCAAGCCAGTTTTGAGGGAATCAATCTTTTGACTAAAATTTCTATGGGAATACACACTACTTTTCAATCATTCTGATCTTAATAACAAAGATACATACTTGCTTTTCCAGTTGCATACTGCCTTATACCATGAGACGTAATCCTCGTCATGCCAGTACAATATCCTCATGGATCTAGTGGAGTAAGTATCTCTCACCCTACAGTGTCAGGAAGTGCTCCCCTTCAAACCAGGGAATGATAACCTATTTGAAGTCAGGATACTGAGAAGAGGCAATGGACAAAAAGAAAATAAACTTTGTTTTGGAAAAAGCCCATTGCATATTCCACAAATCGACTGGATAAGGAAGCAATTTGCATACACCTATAAGCAAAATTCAAAACTGGTTGGGTAATACTTTTATTGGGCCACTAAAACAGAATTGAAAAGGTGATCTTTTCAATTCTCCAGGTCTCGTCATCAAGCTGAACATAAGGGTCTGAGGGAGACATGTAAAAAAATCAGTATGGCTAGATGTTGAAGCCACAGGATCTAAAACTAGACAAAAGTTTCAAAGTAAAGTTTCTGACATGAATGATTAACTGAAAGTATTTGGACCTCATGTTTTACCTTGAAGGTTATGGAAAAATAGTTTCGTTCTATTTCCAGAGACCAAGCGCTACCAACACTCAATGAACTGTCCATGGTTTTGGATTTTGCTCACAGACCCTGTCCCTCTTTCCTCTCTGCAATGGAAAATAACCAGTAAGCAATTTCAGAAATCTTGTGTGAGCTTCGGGCAAAAATTTAGATCATAGAACTAGTGGCCTGCAGTCATAAAATCCAGTTTTCAGATTCTAAGACATTTTAATTTTTTCAGACAAGAATCATGCTGTTTTCTAAAAAATGTCATCATGACTTCACTACAAATATTTTCCTTTCATTTTTAAATACACTGCTAGGATGTGTGGATCCAGTCTGCAACTGAAAAGGCTGCTATCAGAGAAATCAGAATTAAAAATAGAAAACTATTTATTTATGCTTCAAAAAGAAGGAATGTTTCAAGAACACAATAAGAAAATCTTAATTATCTTAGCTTGCCGCTCTCAGCCTTTCAAGTTATTCCATTTAAATGATCGTTACTAATGAATGATTTTTCCCTGTAACTATTAATCTTCAGTTGCAATAATATGAATAGATGTAACAGTGGGTGCATAAATACTGTATAATTAATGCAGGTTGATATCACTTTAAATGCCATGGCTCAGTGGTGTGGAATCATGGAAGTTTTAGTTTTCTAAGGTCTTTAGCATACTCTGCCAAGGGATGCTGGTGCCTCATCAAACTACAACTCCCATGATTCCATAGCATTGAGCCTTGGCAGTTAAAGTAGTGTCAAACTGCACTAATTCTGCTGTGTAGTTTCACTTTTTGATTTTCTTATTTCAAAATCTAGTGCAATGTTTGTATGTTCCATGGGCAATTTTTATCTTCAATAAGTCTTCCACACAGGCTTCCAAGCTCACCGGGGATAGTGAAAGCTTTAGTCCAGTGGTTCCCAACCTGTGGGTCCCCAGATGTTTTGGCCTTCAACTCCCAGAAATCCTAACAGCTGGTAAACTGGCTGGGATTTCTGGGAGTGGTAGTCAAAAACACCTGGGGACCTACAGGTTGAGAACCACTGCTTAAGTCCGACAGAGGATTTTAAATTGGTAAACATTGTCAGGAATTATTCTGAAGTATTTCCTTACATACGGGATGCTACATTGTGCATGTCCTTGTTGTCTATTTATGATACTCATGTAATACAATATTTACTGAAAGGACTTTGAAGCATCCTGGCAATTTAACATTCACGTGGGGTAATTCACACTGGCTGAGAGAACAAGTGGCAAAGCGCCGAAACTAACTGCTGCTGTCTAACCCATTGGGCCTATTCCTTAAGCCACAACCTTTTCCTCTGTATTTACTGGCCACAATCCAAGCTAGTAATTTATGAGTCAAAGTTGAATTAAACTGGAGCCTTTAATGTTTTCACTGCTGAATTTTTCATTCTCAAAGAAGCAAGCCATTATTTGTTGATCAAGTCGTTTGCCTCTACAAAAACAGAAAGGCAGCATGGAGCAAATAAACTCAGCTTGTACAGGTGCCAGGATTATATGTTTTACAATTCTGTACAGCAGAAATAAAACTCTTTTCAGTTCTTCCATTTAGCTCTTTTCCAAATACCTTCCCCAAGCTAAAACATTCTACATCAGGCCCAGATGAGAAAATGTAATATTTAATGTATGTGAGAATAGTGACTGGCTTTATTTTGGCTTGCCAGCTTCATTGTACTGGGCCAAGTGTATTCAGTATTAGGTGGCTGTATCTCTGTATATCTGTGCTTGTGTGTTTTGCCATTGTAGTCCAGATTCCAAGATTTTTAAAAGCTTGCTCATGCATTCATTCAGCACAATGATAATACGATTTCAGGAAGTAAAGTACATGGCCAAGGTCAGGAACTGGCTCTATACAAGCACTTACCAATAGATTGTCTTGAACAATACATTTGTCAAGAAAACAAGAAAACCCTCATGCGTAGCTAGCAGTACTACCTGCATTAGTTGTTTAACCCTTGCAAATCACGGAATTAGGCATCTGCAGCTAAGCTCAATTGTCTGTATAGGCTGTGATTTGAAGCATGTTTATTTGGTTGCCATATGGGTAGCCATATGAACATGTTATGAGAGCCAATGTGGTGTAGTGGTTGGAGTGTTGGACCAGCACTCTGAACGCCTGGAGTTCAAATCCCCACTTGACCATGGAAACCCACAGGAAGACCTTGGGCAATTTTTGCTCTCTGAGCTGCAGAGGAAGACAATGGCAAGCCTCTTAACATCAATCAAAAACAACTTGAAGGCACACAATAGCAAGCAACACATGATACCAGATGGGTTTTTAAAAATCTATTGAATGCTTAATTGTGTTTTTTGTTAGACACTAATTATGTTTATTTATTTATTTCCGGTATTTCTATCCCATTCCTTCTCAACCCCCAAAGGGGGACTCAGGACGGCTTACATTTCAGAGCAATTCGAAGCCACTACATAACACAGCAATATAATAACAATTAAAACAATAAATAAAGCATTCATTAAAACAGTAAAAACAGTATTAATAGCCGTAACATCATTCCAGTCAATTCCATATCCAATTCTGTGTCCGAAGTGCTATCTATGTCTCTTGTCCAAAAGCCTGGTCCCAGAACCATGGCTTCAATTTCTTCCTAAATGACAGGAGGGACGGAGCCAATCTTACCTCAGTGGGAAGCAAGTTCCACAGGCGGGGGGGGGGGCACAGCCGAGAAGGCCCTGTCTCTTATCCCTGCCAGACGTATTTGTGACACTGGCGGGGGCAAGAGCAGGGCCTCTCGCTTCATCAATGCTATGTTGATTACACTGTTGTAGGTTTTATATATTTTTTTATTAGATATGACTATGTTTATGATGCTGCTGTCTACTTTTATTGTATGTTATGGTTTTGCTTTTAATACATTGTTTACCTCATGAGCCCCAACCTGGGAGAAAAGTGGGATAGAAATACATAAAAACCTCATAGACAAAGGGGGGCGGGCGGATGGATTCCAAGGAATTCTGTGGCATGCTGAAGATGAACATACAAAATGGCTTAAGCTTTTGAGAATGGAAAAACCAAGGGAAACACATTAAAAAGCAAGGAAGAAAAGGGTAGATGGGACTTGTGCTACGTGTAAGGATTCTATCACATGAGGCAAGCAAATTGGCATAGATTCTGGATTCTATCGCATGAGACAGTACACATCCCACTGTTGGTCTGTCTCCTCTCTGTGATTAACTGATTCTCTGCTATTCCCAGGAAAAACCTATCAACAGTTTCCTCTCCCACTCTCCACCCTCCCCCTCGCTATGCTCTAGCTGTCTGTTTTGTGTTTATTTAAATTTTTACATATAGATTTGCCTTTTTTGTAATAGACTAGAATGCATTTCTGAAACTGCAAAAGCCTTCTAAAAATTAAATAAATATATTATGGAGCACTGGAAGTGTGGGAAGGTGAAGTGACAAGGGTATGTGGAAGTATAATCATGGGACCACATATTGGTGAATTAGGCACAATTACATGAATGAAGAGAGGCATGATATCAGATGTGCTCATCCTGCTATGTATTAGCTATCAGTTATAGCAAAACTGCTGTGAAATAGCAGTTTCATGTGACAGTCTTCAGATGAATTGATTTATTTTAGGCCCCATCTACACTGCTTCATAAAATCCAAATTATCTGCTTTGAACAGGATTATATGGCACTATAGATCCAGCCTTAGTCTGAGTTTTTATGGATTACAATGCTGTTTCTCTCCTTTCTATCTTCTCTCTGATTCCTTTGATGAAGATGGGGGAAAGCCTTCTGCGTGACTACTCCTAAGCTATAGAGCTCCCTCTGTTAATCATGGGGAAGAGGCAGAATAGCAGTGGGATACACATGGCATCATGTGTTAGGGGCTGTCACAAAAGGTGTCTATCCTACTTCAACACCAGTTTACCTATCTCATGTGATAAAGTCTGTAGTAAATTCCAACTGATAGTGATCCTCTCATGGGGTTTTCTTGGCAAGATATATTCAGAGGCAGTTTGCCATGCTCTTGCTCTGAGGCTGAGGTCCAGTGCCATCACTAGGGGTGAAAGTGGGGTGCAAACTGCACTGGGTGACACCACTTTTAGTGATACTACTGGCTATATTTCAAAGGAAGTGACTGTCAAAAATCATTTCTAGGTATTCTTTGGCTTAGAGAATACCATGAAATTCATGAGGTTGCCATAAGTCAACAGGTAATTTGAAGGCATGCATACACACATCTGCTAAGAAGCCATTATCCCTATTCAAACTTTCAACATATTGGAGTATGTGAATTTAGCTGGCTCTCTTTCTTTTTGAAATACTTTTGTCCCATAACAGGGGTATTGTGGTATTGCCATTTCTAATATGGGTTTGAGTCCATAAGGCTGGATATTTTCTGATAGGTTGTAGATGTATTGTACTTTCCTTTGGATGTCAGTAGTAGTATAGGTGGCATATAATCTGATAATGGAGTGATTGTGGTTTAAAAATGTGTTTTCAATTCCAACAAAATTGAGCATTTCTCAACCCAAATGGTCAATTCATTAGTCATCTACATTCAAGCCACACATTTTCAACTGCCAAGCATGCAATTTTATAATCAACTGAACACAATTGTGCCCCAGCTGTGTCTGTCAATGTTGCTTGTTTTATTTTAATCAAGCAACAATTCAAAGTGAAATTATTTTTAAGGAAGTCCATAATTTAAGTATCTTTGTTCCTGTATATTTGCTGCTCATTTTTCTGGAAACTAGACAACATTTTAAAAAAACTCACAGAATATGAACCCGTTATGCATTCTTTTCCAGTATCAATGTTGTTCTTTTGCTTCAATTTGTTAATGTCCGAAGGGATTATTTTATACAATAGATTCCTGCTAATGGGAAAGTATTAGCCAGTCAATCTGCACTTTTATGTGTGTAAATAGTTAAGGTCTCCTAATCGTGAACCTACCAGTGAGATATAGTCTTCCTTACACATGTGTTTAGCAATCCAGTGGACCAGAGGATTGGGATCATCAATCAACAGGTGGGTTGGTAAATTCCTGGATCCAAGTTCATGCAGGGCCCACTCACATTTACAGCTGTAACCAATAGAAGCCAACTCCTCCCTTTAGTTGAGTATTTATTTCAGTACCACCGAATTTGCCTCTGAACATGTTCCTTCGTTTTCTTTTAGTCAGTAATAATCAATACTCCCCCAATGCATTATTTGGAGCAAGAATTTTATCCTCACCATCTGATTGAAGTG